>NC_141021.1:12447500-12747500 GCF_052040795.2 Danio rerio
TACAGTCAAATGTTGTTGTGTACATGGTCTGGTCAACTCAGAGTGTCTTGAACTTTTTCAAAGACACTTAGGTATTACATGCTTATCAGAATGAATTATTATTCATTTATGATTTGTTTGTTATAATGACAGATTTGTTTGCTTTTCAAACTTTAAGTTGAGACATAGGGCTTTTTAGATTTAAAATAAAAAATGTTGTCCGATTTTGTCAGTGGAGCAGTTTTTGCTGCAGCAGCCATAACAAAAAAATAGCTTCAGGCGTTTTTTGATATTTTTTATTTGTTTAAATTAATTAATTTACATGAAACTTTTATACCGTCTTTTTGTGCGCGTTCTTATTGGTACCCTTTGATCAGTCACAAGATGTTGAACGTTTGTAAAAAGCCGGAGTGGAAAACTGAAAAAAATCAAAATACACTTTTGTTAAACTATTTTCACAAAGTAATAAAGATGTCATGTACACTACCAGTCAAAAGTTTGGGGCCTTTTTTAATGCTTTTTTTTTTTTTTAAGAAAATTATTCTGCTCATCAAACCAGCAT
The DNA here is from genome assembly GCF_052040795.2 of Danio rerio. Classification (NCBI taxonomy): domain Eukaryota; kingdom Metazoa; phylum Chordata; class Actinopteri; order Cypriniformes; family Danionidae; genus Danio; species Danio rerio. The sequence goes on from NC_141021.1 coordinate 12,448,042, forward strand.
TTATTAAATGTAAAAAAGTTAAATTGTTAAATACTTATTTAATAAATATTTATTTATTACTTATTGTATGTATTTTCAAATGAAATTATTAGTCCAGTCATTATTGCTTTTATTACTATGACCATAAATAACAACAACAACAGCAACAACAACAACAATAGACAACAACAACAATAGTAATAACAATAATATTTTTTTCTGAAGGATCATGTGACTCTGAAGACTGGAGTAATGAAGCTGAAAATTCATTTTTAAAATCACTGGAATAAATTATTAAATTTAATTATAAACTACTTTTGAACAGTTATTTTTTGTATTGAATTTTTGATGGAATAAATGCAGCCTTGGTGAGCTTATTTTAAAAATCCTACTGAACCTAAGCTTTTGACTGGTAGTGTACATGCTTGTTTCAACCTTTAACAGATTAATTTAGGTATTACATGCTTATCAGATTTAATTATTATTCATTTATAGTTTGTTCATTGGTAGCCAGATTTGTCACTGCTTTTCAAACTTTAAAGTGAGACACTGAGTTTTTCGGATTTTAATAGATTTTTTTTAGTGATTTAGTTTTTAGTCAGTTATGTTAGTTTGGTGGAGCAGTTTTTGATGCAGTGAAGCAAAACAAAAAACAAGCTTCAGGCATTTTTTTTTTTTTTAGGACACTTTTACACATGCCATTTGGATGTTTGATGTTTTTCACGATCACATTAAAGCCCTTTAATTAGTCATACGGCGTTAAACGTTGACAAAAAGCCAGATTGAAAAGCATCCCGGTGTGCACGGACCTTAATGAATAAAAGACAATCAAAAAACAATTGTTTTGAACGATTGACACATTGATACAGATTTCATGTACATGTTTTTAAAGGAAAATGTTTCAAAATTAGTTTTTTTCTCCATACTTAGCAAAAAATCTATATTTCAGCAGCATACATTGAACATAGACTTAACTGTACAGTTTTATTCATATCTATATTCATTTTCTTTTAATTAAGGGATACAGTCACCTTACATCATCATTTTTCTCAGAAAACATATTTCTAAAGGTTCAGTTGACTGGAAATTTTCACCGCATATTGATAACACTCAAAGAAATCTGTAAACACAAAGAAAATAAATCAAATTTCTTTACACATGAAGTTATGTGTAATAAAAAGAAATGACACAGGAAAGATATTGAAATAGGGAGGGCGGGTAGGGGAGGAGTTTAGAAAGGCAATGAAAGCCCAGACAGCAGCTGAAACCTCTCTGTAGATCTTCAGCAACCCTCTGCCCTTCATCAGTGTAAATGAATATCAGCTGCTTCAGTCCAACATCTACATTGTCAGAATAATGAAGATGAATCCAAGGTGGACATTTCAGCAAGACAATGATCCAAAACTAGCCAAGGAAACTCTTAAATGCTTTCAGGCCCAGCCATTAACCTGACCTTAATCCAACAGAAAACACAAAATAAAGTTCAGATTTGATAGACGAGACCCACAGAACATTTCAGTAGTTTAGGACTTTCTCCTTGTGTCATTTCATTGTTATTACACAGAACTCATTTTTAAGATTTTTTGTTTTGTTTTATTTTATTTTTATGTTTGTATTGTTTGGGTTTTTACAAAAATCTGGTACAATTCCATGTCAACAGTTTCTTTAGAAATATTATTCCCAGGAAAAAACATGACTTGTTCATTACTTATTTTATCTGTTGTATGTTCATGCATAATACATACAAACAAACATAAATACAGAGATTGGCAGTAATTATAAAGTTATCAAAACTCTCAAAATTCCCTCTGTAAAACCTTCAATGGTATCAAAAAAACATCAAAATAACATAAAAAGTTAACATGACTTCATCCAGATGTTAAAAATGTATGCTAATTAGTAAGTTTAAAGAAAATATAACATTTTGTTATACAAACAAAATTGGTCACTATTTTAAGGTATGATTATTGCTATTAACACCCCATTAACTATAAGACATTTGCCTCAATAAACTCCTAATTTGCTGCTAATTAAAAGTTTTTAAGGAAACATTAGTTAGGTTTATGTAATAGGTAGGTTTAGTAATACGATCAAGCACAATATGTACTTTAAGTATTAACAAACTGGCAATATCAGGCAGGTAATAGCCACTAGTTAATAAAAATAATTGCTGCTTAAACTAAAGTGTTACCAAAAGTGTGCAATTCTTAATGCAATCAGTCAACAGGGGAAGAATGCTGATGACTATTAAGACTATTAGTTATTTTTTTTAAGGAGACACAGGAAACTTTGAGTCTCTGTTTGTGTGCACGTGTGTGAAGTGAGCAATTAGGGATTTGAAAATCAGGACTGTGAGGGTGCTTGTGTGGTTCTGAGTGTTTATGTGTGTGTGTGTGTTTATAATTAGGGCGTTGAAGATGAGGACTGTTAGTGGCATTTCTGTTTTAATAGCTGGAGGCATTTACTCCACTGAGAATCAAGATGATTTGAACACAAACACCCTCTTGGTTCAAAACACTCGGTTCATGCAATTATGAAGAATGTGTGTGTGTGTTTGACAGAGAGAGAGAGAAATTAAATGAAATATAGGAAGTAAGGCACTGTATCAATGCAAAAAATGCAATATTGATACCTTGGATTGCTGTATGGGGTTTGGAATACTAAAATATGTAATCAACCTTTTTGTTAGTTGATGGGAAATTATGTTTAACTAAAATGACAAGATGAACATACAAAATTACAATGAAAATTAAACGATTCTAGGTATATTTGATGGTATTTTTATGGTTTTCATTTGGTAAGCATGGGATTTATGTAAAGCTATATGAGAAATAAAGGGATCATATTGAAGGATCATATAACATTGTACATTAATAAAGTTAAATAAATATGACGTATATTTTAGTTTATCAAGGACAAAATTTATATTTGATGTATTTAAATACTTTTGAACGTTTTCAATGATTCAAATAAATAAAAAATGGTAAAAAATACATAAGCAAATGAATAAAACAACATTGATTATATTAATTATTTGAATATTTAAGCAACAAATTAACATAACATAACTATTTCTTACAGAAAATATGACTCTGAAGAGTGTGTATGCATTTTTATATTGTATTTGTATGTTTTTATATTCTATATTGATCAAATAAATGCTGAATAAAAATGCATAAACGAATTCTTTCCTAAAAGAATCCAAAGCTTTTGAACTGTAGCCTAAACAATTATGCATAAATTACTTATATAAGAATCTTGGTGTGATTCTGGAGTCAGATCTGCGTTTCAGTAGTCATGTCAAAGCAGTAACTACTGTAAATCAGCAAACTATCAGCTTAAAAACCTTGCAAGAATTAGATGCTTTGTTTCAGGTGAGGACTTAGAGAAACTTGTTCATGCTTTTATCACCAGTAGGGTGGATTACTGTAATGGACTCCTCACAGGCCTTCACCAAAAAACCAGACAGTTGCAGCTCATCCAGAACGCTGCTACCAGGATTTTGACCAGAACCAGAAAGTCAGAGCACAGCACACCTGTCAGGTGTGTTGAATAAAGCTGGTGCTAAATTATGCAGGACACTGGCCCTCCAGGACCGAGTTTGGACACCCCTGGCATAGGTCCTCAATAAATTACAGATATGCTCATTGAATATAAACCTAAGGGATCCCTCAGATTATTCGGATCAAGTAAATTAGAAAATCCAAGAGTTCCAAGCAGAGTGAATCCGCCTTTAGCTACTGCTTGATCAGATGTGCTCCAACACTAGGCACATTTAAATCAAGACTAAAAACGCATCTGTTTAGCTGTGCCTTTACTGAATAAGACCTGTGCTACATCCGACAGATCACACTATTATGTCTTTCTTTTCTTTTTCACTCCAATAAAACCTTAAAAACACATTTAAATCTGTTTTCAATCATTTTTAATCATTCTTATCCTTTTTTATTTTTATTTTCATATACTTGTTTCTTTTATTCTTGTTATGTAAAACACTTTGATTACCATTGTGTATAAAATGTGCTATGTAAATAAACTTGCCTGGCCTACAAATGAAATCGATTCTATATTTTGCTTTATTATAATTAAATTAATTATGACAATAATATTGATAAAAAAATTTCATTTAAAATTATTTTAGTAAATACATATATATATATATATATATATTTTATATTTTTTAAAATAAAGGATTAAAAAACAATTTTTTAAAATATTATTTAATTTCATTAAAATCAAATCTTGACATAAAAAACCCTTAAATTCAATATTTGTATGAAAATCTCAGATGTTCATTTATAAATTAAAAAAAAAAAGCCAAGAATATTAAAATCACAATAGTAGTTTGATTGCAGTCTAAATGTTGGACAGCCGTTTGTGTGATTGTGGTGTAAATACATTAACATTTATGTTGCCTCTGCAGCGCATTAAAAGGTCTACGCAAATGCAGTTTTCATGTCATGCACGCCGCTTCGCATTCATCATCCGTGGCTCCTCTGCAGTAAGAAGTCGGCTTATGATGAGTCACTGAATGTCAGACGAAGGTACATGTGGGTAATTAAACGGACAGGCATGTGGGTTGTGGGTAATCGAGTGGTAGCGAATGCTGAAATGCTCCCATGATTCCATTACAAAAACAGGTTGAGAAAGTTGGTCTTACAGGGAGGTAGTCTTTTAACTCAATATATCTTTCCTCTTAATGCAAGCGGACATTTAGAGACGTGAGTGAAGATGACAGCGTGAATCAGACAGGTGACGATAAAAAGAATGAACAGGCGGCGAAACGTTAGCCAAAAATTTAGTGTGAACTGTGCACTAATAAAAATAAAAATTCAACTCATCATATGCTGTATATAGTTTTGTATGCTAATTTATTAATATGTTTTCCTGCAATATTTCCCATTAATGAAACTTATAAATGAATCTATCATTTATTAATAAAATTCTGCTTTGGACATGCCGTGTGGTATCTGGTTTGAGTTTAGCATCTTCAGCTAAATATTTTGGTAACACTTTACAATAAGGTGCATTAGTTAATGCATTAACTAACATGAACTAATCATGAACAACACTTGTACAGCATTTATTAATCTTAATTGAACATTTGGTAATGCATTATTAACAACCAAGTCCATGCTAGTTAACATTAGTTAATTCACCATGAGTTAACATGAACAAACAATGAACTACTGTATTTTCATTAACTAATGTTAACTAACATGAACAAATACAGTAGTAAATGTATTATTCATTGTTTGGTTATGCATTAATTAACATTAACTAATGAACCTTATTGTAAAGTGTGACCAATATTTTAAACCATGTCTCAACCTACGTATTACAAGGGTTTCCACCAGTGCTTTATTTGAGCCAAGTCTTGCTGGACCCTGTTCCGAAAAATGTCAGATATTGGGTTTTGCGTTCTAGTATTTATTTTAATTTATCCAGCATTAACTTTTGCGTGGAGAATACTTTCATGTGTGTGTGAGAGAGAGAATGTGAATGGGTGCGAGTAAAAAACAGCGAGCGCAGCTGTGTGGATAAAGATAATCATCATACCAAAGTTAAAGCAGAAGTCAGGTTTAACTATTGGCCACAACAATATTTTCGACCAATCAGCTTTCTTACGTTTACAGTCACTCTCACTGGTTGGTGAATATTGTTTCGCGTGCAGTGAGCAGCGAAAATAAATAGTAGCACAGTGGCCTGCCTAAATAATATTTGCATTTTCAAAACGTCAAAGAGACAGTCAAGCATATTTTTATATTTTAAAACCACAAGTAAATCTGATAATGAGCCTGATCAAAAGAGATCTTGAGAAGATGAAACTGCGCCTCTGGACCAGGGTAGCGGGAGACAGAAGCAAAACGATTTCAAGTCAACAAGACAGAAGAGGTAACTGTGGATTAGACTAAGTGAGTCATTTAGTTATGTTTATCACTTGGCACATAATAGTGAAGTGAACTGAATGTCAGTGGTGTTAGTTAACTGAATAGCGATGTTTCATAATTTATGTGTGTAGCTACATGTTTGTTTGTTCGTTATCTATACTTGAAATACAACTTTTTCCCCTCTTTATGAGCAAAAACTTTTGGAAGTCTATAAAAGCTTTTCGGCTTTTCTTATTTTAGCTGATTTAAACAATTATAAAAAACATAAAATGGAAAATTTTGACGTTCTGATAGGGATTCCTATGTAGAAGAATCACCTCTTAGCCCCCATCTGAGTCTCGCGTGTCATCAATGACGTCATGTAAAAACAAACTATGAGTTTATCTAAATATAAACCCTAACACTAACCCAAAAATCCCAAAGACGTAATAATAAGCCAAACTTTGACAAATCAGAGCGTTGGCTGTAAATTTCATAGAATTATGGGATTCACACTATCTAAAAAGGGTTGCAGTCTAAATAAGAACCCACAAGGAGTTATAAGTTGTATCTAAGCTTAATCTTTTTCTAGACTTAATTTTATACAACAAGATCTAGCAATAAAGGCTTTACACCACTACTTAATTAAAATGAGATAAAAAAAAATTACAATTTCTATGATTACTTAATTGTTTTGTGTTTAATCAACTGAAATTAGTAACAACAATTAAGTCAACTAATGAATTTGTGTTTGCACAGTATGGGCCCTATCATACACCCGGCGCAATGTGGTGCAAGGCGCGGCACAATAGTCTTTTGCTAGTTTCAGCTTGGCGCAAGAGTCGTTTTGAGGCGTTGCGCTATGCTGTTTAAATAGTAAATGCATTAGCGCTCATATGTGCGCCCATAGGCGTTCTGGTCTAAAAAGGAAGGCGTTCTGAGGCGCACTGCTGGCGCGTTGCTATTTTGAGAAACTAAAATAAATTTTTCATTAGACCAAAACAAACTAGGTCTAAACTCCGGCGCAGAGTTGCGCCTCGCTTACACACTGCTTAATACGCACAAGAGAGCAATAGGCAAATATCTTTACATATGAAAAAAAATTTAATATTAAGGTTATATAAAGGATATAATAAGAATAGATATAGGATATAAATATAAAGGATTAAAATATTACAAAAAAATATTTTCTAGCCAACATAAATATGAAAAATCCCTGCTTTTATGTCTTCATCTCGGGAGGCTTTTTCAGTTCATTCATAACAATTTGCTTTTGTATGATGTTATTATTATTAGCAGTATTATTTATTATATGCATATTTATATTTGTTTTAATAAAAACAAGCTTAGATTTGCCCATCTGCAGGTTTTAGACCATACGGGGCACAGCATGTGTTTTAGGATATAACTCAGGTTTTTGAGCACACTTCGTTATTATTGTTCATTTATTGGTTTGCTGGAAAATAGAACTGAATTTAGAAATAGTTTTAAAACAAATATTTGCGCTTAACAAACGCAATTAATTATTTATAGACTAATTGATGTCTGTGCGTAAAGGTTTTCCTATCCAAGAGCGAAAGTGAAAGTGATCCATTATCTCTCATTCTCATGCAGTAGATGCTCTGTTTAACAGTTTTCTGTTAAAAAACTGTTAACTGTTTGCTAGTGAAATGCTCAGTTTTTCCAGACAGACTTACTTTGCGTCCTGTAAATAGCGAATGCGCTTATGGCGTGACACAGCTGGCTCTTAAAGGGAATGGGAAATGAGACTCTAATTGGTTTATTCTCAAAACACACCTATGACTCATTAAGAAAATAAACTCAACCCTTTTAGACCATGCACCACGGCGCAAAGCAGATTTTCCTGTCCGTAAATTAGCAAAAATGAGTTCTGACACACCCTAAAGCGTTTGCCCCCTGCGTTTTGCAATATGCGCATGGAATGTCAAAATAGAGCCCTATGAATGTATTGTGTAGAAGCCTACATTTCTTTACAGTGTGCCTTTACGATCTTGTTCAGTCAGCTGCTGTGAGTCAGCAACACGATTTTAAATAGTTTTTCAATCACAGAACGTCACATTTTATTTTTGAACATGAAAAATGTATAGAGTTCTGGACCTCGGTGACCTCATGTCTGGCTGTGTGGCTGTTCAGGAGAAATATGAAAGAATATGAGGCAGCAGTGGTGCGCTGGAAACAGGTTAGTGAAGCGGGTTGGATGCTGAATGGATGTGTGATTAGACATCAGGCCACCTGATGGTCAGTCTGATTATGATTACAGCAGTCTCTCTCTTTCTCTCTGTCGATTTCACTCGCTTTTTTATCCTTAATGATGTCTCATCAGTGTCACTGCATATCTATAGTATAAAGTGTCCTACATGTTTTGTGCAATTTCATTCTTTTGAGCTTGAAGAGCTTTGTTTGATTCAGGCTAATTGAGGTCGTTTCATTTTAACCCAGTGTCTCTTATACAATAGTAGTAATAATGTGGGTCTACAGTGATGGTATTAGTAATATGTGGGTGATTCTTGAATTGCCGGTACATTTCGCATCTCCAACAATAACCGTGTACTCTTTTTCAAAAACTTCAGTGAAAGAGTTGTGAATAACACAAATTACATCAACATATCTCCAAAAAATCAAGTTTGTTCATGTATTTAGAGACATTTTGTCTTGGAAATATAAACTCTCCATCCTGAATGATATATTCAGCATCAATTATAAAATAATTAAATAAAATTTTCATTTGTTGTGTGTTTACTAAGTTAAACAAACATTTGCATGGAACATTTATTTTTTGTATTATTTGTCATTTCAGTAATAATAAAAAATTGTGTCTGCCTCTACTTTCCGGGCAACTCTGTTACATGGGTAATAAAAAGGCATAACAATCTTTAAAACAATAATAAAAAAAGCATGTGACTTAAAAAAAATTATAATAAAGTAAAATAATAATAATTAAGTAAAATTACAATATAATATAATATAATATAATATAATATAATATAATATAATATAATATAATACAAAAATATAATATAATATAATATAATAAGTAAAAAATATTTAATATTTATTTTATATAATAAAATAACTTCCATAATACATGTCTAAAAAATATAAAAAACATTAAAAACTAAACAAAAATATTTTAAAAAAAAGATGTTAACACTTTACTCTCGAACAAAACAAAAAATAATTAAAAAAAAAACAAAAACAATACAAAACAAATCATCGAAACAAAAACCAAAACAAAGCAAAAAACTAAACAAAATGAAAAAAAACAAAACAAAACAGAAAACTAAACAAAACAAAACAAAAAACATTGAATGAAAAACAACAACAAAAAATAATAAATTAAACAAAACAAATAAATCAAACAAAACAAATCAAAACAGAACAAAAAACAAATCAAAACAAAACAAAAAAACTACACAAAAAACAAAACAAAGCAAAAAACAAAATGAATTGAAACATCAAAACAAAACAAAACAAAAAACAAAACAAAACAAAACAAAACAAAACAAAACAATGGCACTATAACCAATGAATGCATAAAATGATTTATGTATAAAAATTGTGATATCCTGTAAACAAAACAAAAACAAATATAAGACAAAAGATTATAAACATTATTAGTAAACCTTTTAAAATGCTACAGTTTCTTTTTTTTGTTGCTGTTTAATATAAAAGTCAATTCACACTGGACCAACACATGACAACAGTGTTGCCGTCAGGCTTAGTCAAGTCAGTTTGTTACTCCTGTCAATGTCTCTTGGTGTTTGCAGGAGCTTGTTTTGCCAGATTAAACACGCTGAATCATATTTTTCGTTTCAGAGAATGTCAGAAACATTAACATCACTATAATCTGATGATAATCCACATTTCTCATCATCATTTGGTGCGGTGTGCACTGGCTTTAAAAGACTCTAAATTACAACCTACAAATTTGCTTGCTCCAAAACCATGCTTACAATGACCTCAAGCGTAACCCAATCCTGTATATTTTACCATCCGTCAGAGCTGTAGCAAAATCTGCTATAAATAGTGTATGTTCTTGTAGCGCCGGCGCAGGCAGTTATGACTAATCAGAGTGAGAAATGTGCGACGTGTTACCTATCCACCTCCCAGGAGGAGTTATTATGAGGGATGGAGGATGTGTGGGTCTTCCAGTCTCCGTCCGGCAGCTCCAGCGTCTGCAGGGTGAAGTAGCGCACTGGGGAAGAGCCGTCTCCGCCTGCCATCCAATGAAGTCGCAGCTTGTAAGACTCCACCCCTTTCTGAGGCACGGTGAGCCGGCGCGGAGCCTGAGGACGCTCTGTGGGACAGGTGTAATGAGACACTGATGGGCAAATGGATGTGGGGGAGACTTTGTTTGAGCTCGGGTTTTAACACAGTCAGCTTGGAAGGGCCACGTACATTTAGTCGGAATTATTAGCCCTCCTGAATTATAAGCACCCCTGTATATTTTTTCCCCAATTTCTGTTTAACGGAGAGAAGACTTTTTCAACACATTTGTAAACATAATAGTTTTAATAACTGATTTATTTTATCTTTGCTTGATGACAGTACATAGTATTTTACTAGACATTTTTCAAGATACTAGTCAGTCCCGATTTTGTGATCGTTGAATGTATCGCAAAATCAAGCAAACCTGCAAAATTTTGCGGATCTCACATTTTTTCTGAAATGGCGCATATTCATTTGGTTGGATTATTTTTCGGGATGTATTGTTGACATGCAGTTAATACAGTACAATTCATTATGTTCATGCATTGTTGGCATGCTCTAAACTTGACAGATAGCTACAAGCTATTAAAAGAAGATAGTTGTAAAATACACTTGTGGGCACTTTAAATTTACTTTATTCCTTTTTATTTGCTTTATCATTATTATGTTTATGAGTTTAATTGGTACTAGGTTACATATTGAAAATAAGTGTTGTTTTAAAATTGACAAAACCCAATGTCTGGGTCTAAGAGTAATGAAAAATAGAAATGATAAAGAATTTTGTCTGTAGTGTATTTTTACAGCAAATCAACAACAACAACAACAAAAAAAATAAGGCTGCAAATATTGCTACAAAATTTGTTATTTTAGGCCATAAAAATCAGAAAGAAGAAGGTCCTGTGAAATCCTGGAGGGACTGACTAGTATTCAGCTTAAAGTGGCGTTTAAACGCTTAACTTGGTTAATTAGGCAAGTTAGGGCAATTAGGCAAGCCTTTGTATAACAGTGGTTTGTTCTGTAGACAATCTAAAAACTTATAATTAGGTAAAACAATTAGGTGCTAGTTGTATAATAATTCAAGAGTTTTTAAAGTATTAGGCTAACTTATCAGACTTTGATAGGAGAAAGAATTATAGAATGAAAGCCTCATTTTTTTTTTTGAAGCCTCATTTGATAAATAATTTCTTATCTAGGTAAAATTAAACATTAATTTTTACCTTTTTGCATACTGTTTATTATGTTGTTTAAAACCATGACAGGAGTCTAAATAAAACCCTAAATATTGAAAATCTAAAGCAACTTGTAATCTCTCTCTTGAGATGATAACATCTTGCTTTTATATCAACATGATGTCCATTAGAGAGCCACAAAACGTTGCTTAAAAAGTACATATACATACATTTTTAAATAAAATGATCAATCATTTCGCCAAGTAAGACTTGGGCTCATTTAGGCTGCATATACACTGCAGTTCTTGATGGTCAATTCTGATTTTGTGACCGTATCCGATTTTTTTAAGGGAAACAAGGCCTGAATCTGATTTGAGTAAATCGAAATCCATGTGATTTGTTCCTGCTTACACGTACATGGGCCAAATCCGATCTCTGCCACATGGGAGAAAAAAATCGGAATTGAGTCACTTGAACAGTGCAGTGTAAATGCGGCCTTAGAGCTCTTTGAAACTGCAATTCAGAAGTTCAAACCACTGAGCATCACTGAGGTTCACTATATGGAGGAAACTACGAAGAAATTAACAACTTGGATGATAAAGGGCGAGTAAATGATCAGTATTTCGTTTCGATTCTGGAAGTGAAGTAATGACTCAAACCTCGGTCCTGGACCAACCCCATTTAAACACACCTGAACCAGCTAATCTAGCTCTTTCTGGGTAAGCTAGAAACATCCAGGGAGGTGTGTTGAAGAGAGTTGGAGCTAAACTATGCAGGACACCAGCCCTCCAGGACCGAGTTTGGACAGCCCTGACTTAAACGTACCTCTTTTCTCAGTGGTGATGACGATGGCCTCGTCTGCGGGCCCCCAGCCCTGTAAAGTGCGCGCCGTGATCTGGAACACATACGCAGACTCTGGCATCAGACCCGTGACTGTGAACTGCCGGGCGTTGGAGCCCACCTCAACCGTGGTGAACTTGTTGGGGTCGTTGATATCAAGACGGTAAGAAATCTGATAACCTGCAGAAACAAAAGTCAAAACAGCTGGAGTGCATTGTTTTTGTCCACCCTGGTTTCATCTTCATCATCCTGATAATGTAGATGTTGGACTGAAGCAGCTGATATTTATTTACACTGAAGAAAGACAGAGGGTTGCTGGAGAACTACTGAGAGATTTCAGGTGCTGTCTAAGCTTTCAATGCCTTTCTGGACCTCCCTTTCTTCATGTGTTCAATACTTTTTCCCTGCGTCATTTCATTTTACTACACATAACTTCATTTGTAAACTAATTAAATTTGTTTATAGAACATTGTTTACCAACATCCGGTGATAATTTCAAGTCAATAGCACCATTAGAAATATGCTTTCTAAGAAAAGTGGTGATGTGTTCAATACTTATTTTTTCCTGCTGTATACAGTATATAAATATTTATTTACACACATGCATGGATTTATTTGAGAAAATGTATATACTTAGATATAAAATATTTATGCAGATGATACAAATTATATATCCATTTAAATATCTATGTGAAAAAAACGTTTTGTATAGTTTATGTATCACATATACATTATAAATATATAAAACACACATATATCTTATGTCAAAACTTTTATTTTGGATATGATTACTAATCATATAAAATAACAGCCATTAAAATACAGAAACTGACTATAAAATAATGGGCGCTAAATTAGAACAATTTCCTTATTAATACATTTCCGGTAAATTTCTGTTATTTCACGTGTGTTATTTTACTGTAAATGTCTGTAATTTAATGGCTGTTATATTACATTTTTTGTTCCAGCACTCCTGCTGCTGAAAAAAAGTAAAATAACCATTTTTTATACACTGTATATACAGTAGTAAACATCTGAAGTGGACCAAAAAAATATTATGTGAAGTTTTTAAACTAATTTCGAGAGGAGCACGTGATATAATTGACTGCAGCTGGCCACCAATCTACACTCATTAGTTAGCCAATCAAATCTATCCTAACTCACTATAAGTAGCCTAGCTAGATATTACTCCCTTATCTTCGTTTTCTGAAGAAACCCCCCATCCACCCCTTTCTCCTCCTTTTCTCCTTTACAAAAAAGGGGAGCTCTCGAGAACCCCCTGATCTCGTACTCCCCTCACATGCTCTATGGACCTGGCGGGAGCCCTGGACTCAACTATCTCCGAGCTTAGGGTTCTCTCCCGGGACAGCATGCCAAACCTGCTTACAGCTGTCAAGCAATATCTAAGTGTGAACTCTTGAAATGGATGTTGATCAATAGATTTAAGACAACTTTGATTCACTTCAGATGTTGAATACTGTATGTAGATTATTATAAAGTATTTTAACTTTCAACCTATTCTTCATAAAAAGGCCATTATATAGCATCTGAAGACGTAATATATGCAACCATCCGGACTACTTTTAGGCCAAAAAGTTATTTATTTTCTTTTCCAGAGCTTGATGGCGAACATCTTATAACACTTTCAAAATTACAAAAGATTAGTGTCACCCTTCAGGCATAGACAAGTCATACAGTTCAATTCACTCACTTCATACACTTCGCCAGGTGTGTATCATTACAATGGACTAAACATATGAGGCGTCACATTTCAGTTAAATACGTCAGGTCATTATGCGAGTTTGAAACAGCAGCTTTCCTTCATCAGGTTTAATAGTCCTCATCTAACTGCAGACATGCCTCGTTTCATTTTAATGCGGATGCTAAGACCAAAGTGTCCTACCAAAGATTTCCAGGCTCTAACCTGTAAACTCTCGTAAAATCTGGAAGGGTGTCTGACATGAGGTGGTGGAGAGATCGAGAGAGAGTTAAGTATCTAAATGAGGGAATCTAGAGAATGAACTGGAAGCTTTTTTATCTTTGTCACATGGGACGTGTGGTGTTAGCATGTGCCGTTTGGAGGATTAGCACAGCACTACAGAGCTGAGCATGGGTTTAATTCAATGTTTTTTTTCCTCGTCGCCTTGTCTCCTCAGATTCTTATTCACCCTTTCTCTCCGTTTCTCTCTTCTTCTCCTCTCTCTCTCTCTCTGAACGCACAGCTCGCTAAGATCTCCTTTATTAAGAGGCCATCGCTAACCCAAAAAGCCCAGAGGGGCCTATGCAAAATCCTCTGCTTTTCCCGCTTGTTCCTGAGCTCTCTCTTTTGATGGTTTTTCCTTTCTTTCTCTCTCTTTTTTTTTTTTTGCATTACGCTAGAGGCACAAATCAACTCGCACTTTTTTTTCTTTTCCTTTTTTTCCGAGAGCAGCTTTTGCCCTGAAAATGGAGAGGAGGAGGCAAAAGGACAAAAAAAACGGCCAACAATCAACTGGTCAGGCTTTGTATTTTCCCTCATCTATCATGGTAGAGCTGTGACCCGTGCCAGGTGGTTCGGTACTCATTTTTTAATGTCTGGGTTGCTGTGGTGAGAGCAGTAAGGCGTGTAATTGGTCAGATCGTCGCCCCCTCGGTCAGGCACATTTTATTTGTGCGCCCTGTTACCACAGCAATCACTGATCCCTAACCACAGGACACATTATAGCAGACACTCAATGCTAGCTGAGAAGGAGAGACCATTACACAAAGATCCATGGTGCCACCATAAATACCACTGTGACACTTTCATACCAGTCTAATTCCACCTTGAGGTATACTCATATCATATCATATCATATCATATCATATCATATCATATCATATCAATCAATCAATCAATCAATCAATCAATCAATCAATCAATCAATCAATCAATCTATCTGTCTGTCTGTCTGTCTGTCTGTCTGTCTGTCTGTCTGACTGTCTGTCTGTCTCTCTATCTAATCCATCCATCCATCCATCCATCCATCCATCCATCCATCCATCCATCCATCCATCTATCTATCTATCTATCTATCTATCTATCTATCTAAAAAAAAATAATGGGAAAAACAGTGACTCACGAAATATGGAACACGGTAATTACATTTTTTTTACAGAATAGATCAGGGGTGTCAAACTCAATTCCTGGAGGGCTGAATTTCTGCACAGTTTAGTTCCAACCCTAATTAAACACACCTGATCAAACTAATTGAGTCCTTCAGGCTTGTTTGAAACCTACAGGTAAGTGTGTTGGAGCAGGGTTGGAACTAAACTGTGCAGGGATTCAGCCCTCCAGGAAATGAGTTTGACACCCCTGATCTATTCTGTAAAAAAAAATTAATTACCGTGTTCCATATTTCGTGAGTCACTGTTTTTCCCATTATTTTTCCCACTATGGGACCTTGATCTCTGCTCTGTAGACTACTGATGTTGAAAATTCAACTGTGCGTTCTGACAAACTGACTTCTATTGACATTTTAGTAGTTTGAAACAATATATTGTGTAAGAAATAATATAGAAAATCATTAATTTTCCTAATTTTCCTTCACTTTTGTCTCTACTTTAGAGATCGCCACAACTAAAGGAACCACTAACTATTTAAGCAAATGTTTTTACACAGCCCGATGCTCTTCCAGCCTCAACCCGGTACTGAGAAACACCCTTATACACTGTCACATTCACTTATGTGGGGGAAACTGGAGCACCGCACCCCACGTGAACATGAGGAGAACATGCAAACTCCATACAGAAATGCTAACTGGCCTATCCGGAACTCGAACTTGCAAACTTTTTGGTGTGAGGCGACAGTGTTAACCACTGAGCCATCGTGCCACCTATAAAGAAAACAGTCCATTAAAAAAGTAAATAGTACTGGAAATGTATGACCGTTTTTGCACTATAAATTAAAATAACAAATAATTTACGATATTTGGGCGATATTTCACTTCAAACTATTATTCTGTTAAGTTGTTAGCATTGTACTTGCTAAAATCAACTAAATGTATTATTGAGCGCACTTTGTGCTAGATTACATTTGGAATGATTTAAGCCCCATGCAAACTTTCCATAGAACTTACATGGAAGAAGCATGAAAACTGTGCGTTCGCAGTAAAAGCACACACTTTTTGCACCATTCATCATTTAACCAGAGGAGGCTTCACTGACAAAATTTTCATTAGTTGAAAATTGGATTGGGTCATTTATTCATTTTCTTGTTGGCTTAGTCCCTTTATTTATCAGGGGTCGCCACAGGGAAATGAACCACCAACTTGTCCAGCAAGTTTTTACACAGCGGATGCCCTGCCAGCTGCAACCCATCTCTGGGAAACATCCACACACACACACACACACTCATACACTACGGACAATTTAGCCTACCCAATTCACCTGTACTGCATGTCTTTTCACGGAAGGGGGAAACCACAGCACCCGGAGGAACCCCGCGCGAACGCAGGGAGAACATGCAAACTCCACACAGAAACACCAACTGAGCAGAGATTCGAACCAGCGACCTTCTTGCTGTGAGGCGACAGCACTACCTACTGCACCACTGCTTTACCCTGGATTGGGTTAGTTGAAAATAAATTAAACAAATAAAACCTCCATAGGAAACTGCTCTGTTTAACCATGTGCACTGTTCAAATTTAATTTACTGTTCATGGCTGTTTTTGCCCCATTGACTTCCATTATATCCACATTTTTGATTGCAAAACCATGAGACCATATAATCATGCATTTATGATTGTTGGTGGTTTTCCCTGTTGGGAAGAGGTCAAATTTGTAATAAAAATAAAATAAAAAAAAGAAAGTATAATAATATTAATACAAATGGCTCTGATTTCAGAAAAGAGATATTATATAAAAATGCTACATTGATAAACACACTCAGGTTGTAGACAGGGGTCGGGAAACTTTTTTAACCAAAGAGCCATTTCTGATTTTTTTTTTAACAAATGCATTTTTTAAAAAAGAGCCATTTGAGTATTAGTACTATAAATAATACATGTTTAAACAAAATCTTTATTTTTACCCATGGACAAAAAATAATAATAATAAAAAAAATTAATAATAATAATAATAATAATAATAATATTAATGAAGCATCACATGTTGAGCAAGTCCGAGAATGAAGACAAGAAAAATTTGAGAATTTTTCACCACTGATGAATGTTGTGTAAATTTATGTGCGCAAGGTTACCATACAAACGTTAGTTGTTTGCTTTTTACCGCAATTCAAGTTTATCCACAGCACCACACACACACATTGGTCGAAACGTTCTTTTATTGTTAACTGAGTTGTTGTTCACTTTACTATAAAAAATATGTATAAAAATACATTAAAAATGGAATTGTAATTGTATTTTTAATTGGAACTGATTTTTTTTAAACTGTAAAATATTATTAAAGGGAGACAGCTGGATGGCCACATATTTTTGGTCAAAGAGCCACATGTGGCTCCTGAGCCATAGGTTCCCTACCACTGTTGTAGACTGTACAATTGTACTTTAGACTCTTCAATATACACAGTTTGCTATTTGTTCACACTACTTATTTAAAATGAGCTGAAACAACAACTATTGAGTTTTTTGAGGGACAACTTAATTGTTTCATGTTCAAAACAACTAAATCAGTAAAAACTAATAAGTTAATTTAATTCCTTAATGTTGCCCCAACAGCCTTTTTTACAGTGTATGTTTATCAACTCTTTATATCTTTTAGGACCTGAAGTACTGCAATCCAATGAAAGTTGCCATTAATGCACATTAATGCACAGTGTTTCATACAAAGCCACTGCTTAAGCAGTATCTGTTTTTATTATTATTTTTTTTTTATAAAAGCAACAAAGAGATAAAAGGTGTGCGTTTAATTTTTAAATGTTAAAATACTTTCTACTCTCCAGCTTAAAGGATTAGTTCATCTTTTACTCATCCTCATATCACTCCAAACCTTTGTGAGTTGCTTTCTGGGGAACAACAGAAAGCAACAATGCATATTATCAATGCAATTATAATGTATTGTGGCTTTCAAGTTGCAAAAAAGACACAAAACACCATCAAAGCAGTTCCTAAGACTCTCCTCTATATATTATCTTAAGTAAAACGGGCTTGACAGAAGTAAATATCGACAGTACATTAAGCCGAACTAATTATTTAATATGGCTAAATATTGATGATTTCTCAAATGCAAATGATTTGCATCGAGACCAGTTCAAATCATTGCCATTAGGTAAAATCTGTTTATCCAACCAATGGCAGAAGGGATGACATTTGGGAAACTACTAATTAAATTTGCCACTTCGTTCGGTGATGCAATTGACATTAAAATTGCACACTTCGTCTATAAGTGCATTTATAAATCAATGCGAGTGTTTGAGAGATGAATAAAGACAATCATAATGAGAAAGTGATCCTGACATAGAGATATTGAGAGAAAGAGAGAGATATTAAATGCTAGAGTAAAAAGAGACACCAGAGAGATGTCAATCCACCAATCAATATTCACCAACAGACTCTACTCTTTCAATACATTACTACTCAAACCCATTTAGGGGCTAAACCACAACCACTACCACAATAAAACTACAGTAATCTATATAGACAGCGGTGTTATAATATAATATAATATAATATAATATAATATAATATAATATAATATAATATAATATAATATAATATAATATAATATAATATAATGTAATATAAAACAATATAATTTAATATAATGTAATATAATATAATACAATACAATATAATACAATATAATATAATATAATATAATATAATATAATATAATATAATATAATATAATATAATATAATACAGAATAATATAATATAATATAATATAATATAATATAATATAATATAATATAAAATAATATAATATAATATAATATAATATAAAATAATATAATATAATATAATATAATATAATATAATATAATATAATATAATATAATATAATATAATATAATATAATATAATGCAATACAACATAATATAATATAATACAATATAAAACAATATAATATAATATAATATAATATAATATAATATAATATAATACAATACAATATAATACAATACAATACAATACAATATAATATAATATAATATAATATAATATAATATAATATAATATAATATAATATAATATAACATAATATAATATAATATAATTTAATATAATATAATATAACATAACACAAAATAATATAATATAATATAATATAATATAATATAATATAATATAATATAATATAATAACATGATATAAAATAATATAATTAATATAATATAATATAATATAATATAATATAATATAATATAATATAATATAATATAATATAATATAATACAACATAACATGATATAAAATAATATAATATAATATAATATAATATAATATAATATAATATAATATAATATAATATAATATAATATATGTTTCTATTCAAGATTTATTTCTATGCATTTAGTGAAAAATGTCATGCCCTCACCCTCATGTCATTACAAACCTACAATATAAGATTCGTATTAATCTTCCAAACACAGATGAAAGTCCACTTCCCTATCTGAAAAAGGTCACAAAGGCATGGGAAACAATCAACTGAGCGGTCTAATCCAAATTCAAGTCTTCTGAGGATAAACAGTGGCTTTATATGTTGTCAGATTAAACACTGTAGTAAACACAGAAATTCAAATGTGTGTGTGATGCTCAAAAACAACACAAGAATGAACGAACTGAGAATTTTCTTTCTGGGGAGCTGGTGAAATAACCCTCTACTAGATCTCATAGTTTGGGGATAGTCGTCTGACACAGTTATAGGACTGTGAGTGATTGCATCTAATGCGCATACACAATTGAGTGGTATAATTATTCAAAGCGAGCATAGAGAGAGTTTATATTGGTGCGGCTTGTCTGTGTAAGATCCAGCTAATGGCTGAAAAGGCAACATTTTTAATAAAGAGAGGTTCAGCTACAATGTTAAAATAATTGTAACTGATTATAATGTTTAGTAATGTAAGCATTTGTGAATTTCACATAAAAAAAATGCGGTCACACTTTATTTCGGTGGTCTGTTTGTTGAATTTAAGTTACATTGCATCTACATGACAAATAATTCTCATTAGATTATAGGCAGACTGTTAGGTTGAGGTTAGGGTTAGTGTAAGTTGACTCTACTTGCAAAATTTCTTATGGTTAGTTCAGGGATGGCCAACCCGGTTCCTGGAGAGCCACCTTCCTGCAGATTTTAGTTGCAACTCATATCAAACACACCTGCCTGTAATTATCACGTGGTGTTCAGGTCCTAATGAATTGGTTCAGGTATGTTTGATATGGGTAGCAACTGAAATCTGCAGGAAGGTGGCTCTCTAGGAACAGGGTTGTTTCTAATATGGATTAGTATATTGTTAGTATGATTTGGTATGTTGTTAGTATGTCCA
Organism: Danio rerio; assembly: GCF_052040795.2. Classification (NCBI taxonomy): domain Eukaryota; kingdom Metazoa; phylum Chordata; class Actinopteri; order Cypriniformes; family Danionidae; genus Danio; species Danio rerio. Next base: position 12,468,597 of record NC_141021.1, read on the forward strand.
GGGTGCCGCAAGTGGTTGCTAGGGTGTGGCAAGTAAGTTGAAAGGTCATTAGTGAGTTAAATGAGTTTAAAATTAAGTCTGTGTGACAGTCTGGCGCAAAGTTATGAGGCCACAAAGTTGGTCCAATGTTAAGTCAAGGGGACTTACAAATTTTCTGGATCAGTTTTCGGAAAACCGTATGTGGGATCAGTTGGAAAAGACATAGCAACTTAATTCAGTATAGTTTGGAGGTTTGGAGTTAGTTTGGTGGTTGTAGTATGAACGGTCTAGGAGAAGATGCGTTCTTAAAATAGTCTAAGAAGAAGAAGAAAACGTTTACGTAGTATATGAGTATGTTGGCCTTCACAAGCCACCATAATTATTACAACAGTTTAATTTTAGTAATTATGCTTCCAAACATTATAGTATTTTTTATGTAATGTAAGTACACAGTATGTACCGCCTCGATGACAGGCAAATATATTATAGTTCAGTAGCAAATTCGGCTCTCTTCATAATATTAGGATCATGCTCAACATATGTGGTTATTTTCTATTTATATCTCCTTTGAAATATAAACTTTCTTCTGTTTACCATTCATGTTTTTTACATCCTGCCCTCCATCTAAATTTTACAAATCACCAGAATTGAAAACAACCTATACAACTTTGTTTTAATTTCATGAGACCTTTAAACTTCAATTTAAAACGAAACAATCTGATATAATGACCAAGAATCTGGTCTCTAAAACTCCAACAAGGTCAATTTTTGAACACCGCAGTTCATCAGAGCGTACAGTCAGACATTCGCAGTAATTGAGGAAAAATCAACAGTGGCGGATGAAGCACCTCTTGTGAACGTCACATTATCTGCATATCCTCACGTATGAAATATATGCCAAAGATCTGAGAGGATGAAATGAGCGCTGGAACACTGACAGCTCGGCTCTGATTGAAGATCTTTGGTTTATTTCGCTCGTCCTACTGGGAACCATTGATCCAATCAGCAGAGAACAGTGTGTGTGTGTGTGTGGAAAGAGACAGAAGGCAAGAGATCATCCGAGGCAAAGAGGCTTCACATTTCTATCACTATTAAGGGATTATATGATCCATCACGGGTGGTTAAGTGTCCATAATCCAGTCATCTATAGCTGGCGCGTCTGCGTCTGTATAGCCTGTAATCTTGATAACGGCAAAATTGAGGCGGTTTAATCTCAATACACGCTTGAAATCCCAATACAGAAAATCTCATAACACACACACACACAGACTCCAATGCCATACACACAATGTCCTGGCTATAATACAATTTCAAATGGCCTGGGGTTAAAAGTGAACAAACAGACCTTCTTTAAGGTTTAAACGCTGCAATCTAACTGCACAAAAACATTCTTGCAAGGTTTACAACGATAGAAAAAAAATAGAATAAATAAATAAATACATAAATAAATAATAGTTTATTATTATTATTATTATTATTATTATTAATAATAATAATAACAACCATACATTCACACACAAATACATTAATTATCCATCATAAATATTCCATAAAAATGTATCAATTTAATTTATGAAGTGCATTTATTTTTTTCCTAAACATGCTTTATTGACTCTGCTGTTACTATTATTAGTATTATTATTACTAATATTTTACTGTATACACAGTATTTATGTTTTTTGGGGCTAATGAAACGTAAAAATTGTACCAAATTTAAAATATCACTACAATAGTTACTCAATAAAAAAAAATAATAATAACACTAAAATGGCTGTAATAAATAATCAAATAAGCATAAGTCAAATAATACTAATAAATCAAATATCAATTCAAATAATAATAATATTAAAATACCTCCAAATTGAGTATAATTTATCTTTCTGAGTATATAATTAATATTATTACTACTAACTATCATTCCAAAAAATATTATATTAATAATCATCAATAAATTAAATTAAAAGTTTGTCTGATTTTTTTCTGTGAAAATTATGAATATATTTATGAATAAAATAAAATGGTTATAATGCAGTTATTCATATTTACAATAATAACAATAACAGAATATTTGAAATTAAAATTCTGGTTTATGGTATTTTGATTATTGCTCAGATTTGCCATAAATATGATTTCAGATTATAATAATATTTATCTAAGAAACGTAAAAACAATAACAGAGTATTTGTAATAAAAAAAATATATTAAATATAATTTTTGGTAAATAAGTAAATTATTTATATCTAAAAATAGTTTTTGTTTATGGTATTTTGATTATTGCTCAGATTTGCCATAAAATATATGACTTCATATTTATTAGTATTTTTATTTAAGTATAGTTTATTTATGAAACACAATTTAACAGAACATTTGTAATTAATAAAAAAATTAAGTATAATTTTAGGTAAATAATTAAATTATTTATATAAAAATATTTTTATTTTATGTTATTTTTATTATTGCTCAGATTTGCCATAAAATACTTCAGATTATTATTATTATTCATCTAAGTTATATTATTAAATGTTTAAAAAAATTGCTTCAATTTTCAGTTTAAAAATTTTTAAATTGCAAAACATTTTTAATAATGCAAAATTATTAATTTATAAAGATAAATTCAATATTTATCACTAAAACACTATAGTAAATGTAACAGCTGTAGAACTTTTATTAAATCTATGTTTCACATGTAGTGTCCAGTGTCTATAATTATCCTTCTATATCTAACCTAGCATATGTCAATGACACATCTTCTCTCCTGTCACTAAGGGTAAAAGTGTATGTGACTGGTGGAATAGCATTTATTTTTCTGGTACCCATAATGATGCCGTTGGGCTCAGACGGAGGTTGCCAGACGACCCTGACAGACGAGAGACGCACTTCTGGAAACATTAGCCTGACAGGTGGACCAGGAACTGCAGAGAAAAGAGGGAAAAAACACGCCGTTTAAACCCGATTACATTCATACACACTTCAAACATCTGCTTGTGAGGACAAGCTTTTATCTCGGTTGCGATAAATACGACATTTTAATCTCTTCACACACGCACACAATGTAAACTTCTAATTCCTTAAATCCATAAATATAAATATTAGTGTTTGGTAAATCCCTCATCAAACACATTTAACTCTGCCAGTGGACACTAGGCCAACAGCGCTGGTAATCCACTAGTTTTGTGTGTATGTGAGTGTGTGTGAGTATCTGGTTTCCTTCTACATTTCCGTATACGAATGTTGCTCCATTGAGCCGATTAAGAAAAATGACAGAAAGAGGGCATTTGTCATTCCGCTGGCAAGACTCCACAGTCCACATATGAACACACTCACTCATTTCAAAGGGGAAGACGGTGGAAATCTATCGCGTATGTGCAAGTGTGAAACTTGCTGAAGGGAATGTTATTGCTCAGAGTTTGCTCTTTCATAGCTCAGAAGACTTAATGAGCTTCACACCAGGTTGCATTGTCAAGTAATGGTTGGTGTCGCATTTCACTCCACATTTAGAAACGAAGTCAATTTTAGGTCTGTTTTTTATTGTGATATTATTTTTATGATAATGAAGCACATTTTCTTTCAAACATTCATATGACCGTAATTTGAAAGACATCTAGTTTTTTTGTTATTTGCAGTGCAAGAAAGGGATAAGGAAAATTAAATGTACTGATTGAGGTCAGTTGTTTTCTTTGAAGCACCCTGCATTTCAGGCCTAAAGCTAGCTTTAGCATGGTGGTAAGTTGCAGGTTCTGTCTCTTTGTGGCTGCTCTGACCTTCATTAATCACCTTTAGAGGTCAAAGTATGCTTACAAACAGCTTAACTTAGACAATTAAATACTGCAACTGCTATAATGGCGGTGCAGGAAAGCGATAAGGAAATTTACAACTTACTGGTTGAGGTCGGTTGTTTCTTTGAAGCAATATGTTTTAGGGCCAATGCTAGCTTTAGCATGGTAGCTAGTAGCAGGTTCTGTCTCTTTGCTGCTGCTCTGACCCTTGCTTATCAACTATCAGAGATCAAACTATGTTGCGCAGCTTAACTCAGACAGTTAGACTACAGCTACTACAATGGCAATGCAAGAAAAAGATAAGAAAATTTAAATTTACTGGTTAAGGTCAGTTGTTTCTTTAAATCAGCTTTAGCATGGTAGCTAGTAGCAGGTTCTGTCTCTTTTCGGCTGCTCCTTTCAGAGGTCAAACTATGCTTACAAACACCTTAACTCAGACATTTAGACACTGCAACTACTATAATGGTAATGGCAAGAAAGGCATAAGGACATTTAAATGTACTGGTTGAGGTCAGTTGTTTCTTTGAAGTAACCTGTAGGCCTATTTTAGGGCTATTGTTAGCTTTAGCATGTTGGTAATGAGCAGGTTGTCTCTTTGTGGCTGCTCGACCCTTATTCATCCCTTTCAGAGGTCAAACTATGTTTAAAACAGATTAACTCAGACAACTCGACGATCCAACTACTATAAAGGCAGTTTTAGCCTAAAAAGCCGGCAGCTAGCTCTCTGCAACTGTCACATGGTTGCCCACTGAAGCTAACCCTACTAAAAAAACTGCTTAAACCAGCCTAGGCTGGTTGGCTTGTTTTAGCTGGCTTGCCAGGCTGGTTTTGCCATTTCCACGCTGGTTTCCAGCCATTTCCAGCCTGCTCTTAGCTGGTCAGGCTGGGAGATGACCAGCTAAAACCAACTTGACCAGCCTAGCCAGGCTGGAAGCCCAGCCAATACTAGCTATGTCCACCTTTAACCAGGCTGGTCAAGCTGGTTTTAGCTGGATTTAACTGGTCATTTTCCAGCCTGACCAGCTAAGACCAGGCTGGAAATGATTGGAAACCAGCCTGGAAATGGCCAAAACCCCTCTAAAACCAGGCTGGTCAACCAGCTAAAACCAGCCAACCAGCCTAGGCTGGTTTAAGCTGGATTTTTCAGCATGGAAGCAGGGCTGTACTTGGATGGAAAACCACATGGGAAAGCTAGGTTTCTGCCGGAAGGGGTGCTAGTAAGACCACCAGTGGGCGCTCAACCTGTGGTCTGTTTGGGTCATAACACCCCAATATATTAATGGGGATTCTATACTGCTTAGTGAGCGCCATCTTTTGGGTGAGACATTAAAACCAAGATTCTGACTCTCTGTGGTTGTTAAAAAACCCAGGATGTCCTTCGTAAAAAGAGTAGGGGTTTAACCCCAGAAAATTTGCCCACTGGCCTCTGTCCATCAAGGCCTCTTAACCATCCCCATATCATAATTGGCTTCATCACTCTGTCTCCTCTCCACCAATTAGCTGGTGTGGTGCAATATGGCTGCAGTCACCTTATCCAGTTGGATGCTGCACGCTGGTGGTGGATGGTAAGATTTCCCTCAAAAATGTGTAAAGCGCTTTGAGTGTTCAGAAAAGCGCTATATAAAAAATAATTACTATTAATACAAAGATAAAACCAGAAAGAAACTCCACATGAATAGCTCATTACCACTGCATCTTTACATGGTGCTGCTCCAACTGGAAGCTCCTGAATTTAAAATGAACTTTGAAAAATACAGGGGTTCAGGGTTATTATAACTAACTAAACAAGCATTAAATTATTATTTTTTTTGTTGACTTGAAATGAAATAAATGTCATAAATATAACTATTACAAATGAAATGTGACATTATAATTTAAAAATGACATTTTTATAACTAATAAGTACACACACAGACAGACAGCAAATCAGATAGATATCCAGACAGACAGAAAGAGACAGCTAAACAGATAGACAGCCAGACAGAGACAGCTAAAGAGATAGATAGACAAACAGAGAGACAGACAGGCAGATTATAATAAAACAAATTATAAAACAAAATAATTAATAACACAATAAATGGATTAATAAAGGGACTAAGCCGATAAGTAAATGAATGAATTATTAATAATAATAATAATAATAATAATAATAATAATAATAATAATAATAATAATAATAATAGTTTTAAAAACTTACACACAACTAAAAAGCAATCTTTGTAAGTATATTTAAAATAAAATGAATAAAACAATACAGATGTACTTCAAATAAATAAAAATACAAACTAAAATTAAAATCAGTTGAGAAAAATTAAAACCACTGCAAACTATTGTTAAAAAACTGCAAATCTTATTTTTACTAAATTGCAATTGTGCCTAATCATACCAAAATAGCACTGCCTTACTGTGGCAAAGACATGAATACGGTATTATTTGGTATTATTAAATTATACGATAAAATTAATGTTTCCACAAATAATGTCCATTCCAAGCTCAGTTTGAGACCTCTCTGAGAAAAATGAGAGACAACTGGAGTCTTTATCTAAGTGGAAAATATCTAAAGAAGCAGGGGGTCGTTGCCTAAACACTAATTAAGCTTTCATTAATGTCCTCTATATGAGCTGTATGAGTGCTGGATCAGACAGGTGACTCCAGCCATGCAGTGATGCAGTGGGAGATTTCATACAGCAGGGCTCCAGGAGGCCCAAGAGAACGCGCATGTGTGTGCGTGTGTGTGTGTTTCTCTGTGTCTACAGCCACGTGGGAGGCGATGCCAGTCTGAATGTCGGGCACAGCTGGAAACCACCAGAGCATGAAGCAAGACATAACTTACAGCCAGCAATCTGAATCGCTGTGTACTGGTGTGCGATTGTGCGAAGGAACATCTGCTAAATGGGTAGCTTTCACTCAATGTCTAATTTTGACCCAGTGTGTGTGTGTGTGCCCATGTATTTTTTGCTTTTATTATGCGTGCGATTTGTCACAACCGGTGGGAACATTTGAGGAACTGGATGATGATGATGATTTTGGTTTTAGTAGGCGATGGATTGATTTTCTATTGGTTGCTCACCGTCATCCTTAGTTCTCTCAGCTGTGGGGGGGAGGCTGGGGGGTCCGTCTCCGACACGTGTAAATGCGAGCACCTGGATCTCATACACTGTGAACTTGGAAAGGTTTCTTAAAAGAAGCATGTGGGTCTGGTTCCCGTTCACCAGGTGGGCCTGGGGAGCCCGGTCAGAATCTTTTTCTCTGTATAATACCTAGAGATAAAGGGAAATGTCGGTCATGTGAAGACAGTTTCAATGTGATATAGAATGCTGGAACTGTACGAGTTGTGTAGTAATGCTTGATAATCGATAATTACTATTATTTAAACTTAGAGATAGTTCATTTAAAAAAAATCTCACCCTCAAGTGGTTTTAAACCTTTTTTTTTGTTAAATACAAAAGAAGTTATTTTGAATAGCGCTGTAAACTGGCAGTCATTGACATCCAAAGTAGGATGTTAAAGTAAACAAGTCAATGGCTAACAGTTTACAACATGCTTCAAAATATCTTCTTTTGTGCTAAACAGAAAAAAGAAACTCAAATGGGTTTGGAAAAAGTGGAGGGTGAGTAAATGATGACATAAACTATTACCCTTCTAAGATAAGGATAGGAATAAACACTTTTATAGTAAACAAACAAACAAACAAACAAATGAAAAACCTGAATATCAAAAAATCTTTGAACTCTTGAAGTAAATATACATTTTAATATTATGCATATTATCATTACTATTTTTATTACAACCCAATTTGTAGCAAAACAGTTATATATTTAATAATTGTATTATTATTATTATTATTATTATTATTATTATTATTATTATTATTATTATTATTAGTAGTAGTAGTAGTAGTATAATTATTATTACCAAATATGTACCAAAAAAAATAAAAAAAAATATTTTCAATAATAATAATGCAAGTCAATGGTCAACATTTTTCAAAATATCTTTCAGGAGAAAGAAACTCAAATAGGTTTAGAAAAAGCTGAGCGTGAATAAATGATGACATAATTTTCATGTTTTAAGTAAACTATCCCTTCAAGGTTAAACAAACAAAAGAAAAACCTGAATATCAAAATATTTTTGAACTTTATTGCAAAACAATTTGTACCAAAACAAATATAATTAATTATTATTATTATTATTACCAAATATTTGACGAAAATAATTATATGTTTAATAAGTTTATTATTATTATTATTATTATTATTATTATAACCAAATTTATTCCAAAAATAATTCAATATAAAAATGAATCATTATTACCAATTTTTTAAATTAAAAATATTTATATTTTTAATACTTATATTTATAATAAAATAGTACTAATATATTTATTCATTATTTTTTATTATTTTTGTTGTTGTTGCTGTTACAACTGAATTTGTGCCAAAATTTATATATTTAATAATTTTATTATTATTATTATTATAACCACATTTGTACCAACATAATTATATATTTAATACTTACATTTATAACAATAATAGTACTAATATATTTAATAATATATTAAACTACGAAGGCACAAATAAATCAAATTAAAATGACAATAATAAAAAACAACAAAAAAAAGATTTAAACATTACTAAAACATTAGCAAAGCATAAGATAACATCTTGTTAATGTTTAGCGTAAGTTGGTCTTCTTATTTAGTTTGGTATTATTCCTATTCTTTTAGTGTAATGTTAATTTGTTTTATTTTTGGTTTTGGTATTAGTTTTGATTATAATTTAACGCAAATTTGTCTTTTTATTTTATGGATTCCAGGAAGAATAGCCACTATGTTGGTTGTGACTAACTGCGATATAAATAACCAACAGCAATTGTTTCTACAACACATAATCACTGCGTTTACATCCATCTGCTTCCTCAGATAAAAATCAAGAAAAAACAAACAACAAAAAAAGTTCAACAAGTTTTGTCCAACTTGTGTTGAGACTTCAGAAGAGATCAATAATTAATTGTGTTATTTCATTTTGCCTCACTTTTTACAGTCTAAGCATTTTATCAATTGGCTTCTTCCGTCGGTGTGTAAAGTGAAAAAGTGTTTCAGCAATTTCATGATCTTGCATCATGTCACTCCACACAGCCTAAGCAGAAAATGGAGAAAGTCTTATACAAGCAACAGCGCATGAGTTTCAATAGTTCCTCATGCTTTAGAGACGTGTTCAAATGAACTCAATATGAACTATGTTCAGCTGAATGTATGTGGATTAAAGCATGAGGAGAAACTTTTTGTAGATGTGCGTAACAACAGCTCTTTGAGATACAAAGTGCCTTTGGCGCATGATACAACCATTATTAGATGTGCAGGTGTGCTGCATATATATATACACTTGGTTTTTTCTTCGCTACGATGCGTCACAGTTGCTTCTGAGTGGCTGTTAGAGTGTTTCTGGATGGTTTCTTACTTTCCTACATCAAAAGCATCCAACCTACAGGGGAAGAAGGTACAGGTTCCAGCCATGGGATTTTATTTTTTTGCCTATTTTTAATCACACTTAAGGTGGAAATGGAATTATCAACATATATTTTCTCCTGCATTGAGACGTAAATCTGGATTTAATGAATCGGAAAAAGAAAGGTTTGTGATGTAGACTTATGCACTATTCATTGGCTGTTGATGGAATAGGAGGCAAATATGAATCAAAATAGGTAAAGGTTTAAGCGAGTAAAGGCTTAAGCGAGTAAAGCTTTAAGCAGATCATATCACAGCAGAAATCTGGAGTAAAGACTGCCACAATTGATCTGAAAAACAAAAAAACAAATATATATATATATATATATATATATATATATATATATATATATATATATATATATATATATATATATTTCACACAAAATACCAACTATTATAATTAATCAATTCTAAAACTAGTTACACATGTGGCAATATCAAATTTTGATCACATGGTAATTGTTGAACCTGTAATTATTGTGCAGTACACAATATTATCTGTATTTACTGTATTTATTAAACTAAGGTTGAATGTTTGATGTTGTCCTCTATATTAAAAATGTAATAATTTTTCGAATAATAAATAAATAAGTTAAGTTTAACATAGCAAGGACATTTTCAGACTTAAGGCCCGTGCACACCTGGACGCGTTTTGCTCATGTTTTCTGTCGATGTTTAACGCCTCACGTGCACGGAGCTGCTGAAGTTACAGTAAACAGCACTTGGAGGCGCTCAAGCACAAAACTGTCAATGTGAGCGCACATTGAAGAAGATGCCAAAAGGCGATATCAACGTGGAGCTGCTTATTGCTCTAGTGAGAGAGCTGGAGCTGCTACTTGAACCATCCATTACAACAAGCATGTCAACTTTGTCTTCTTCTTGTGTGTCTGAAGCTTAAAGTTGTGTAGCGCCATCTAACGTCATGAAGTGATTTTGCATACTCTTCTGCTTGATGACGGTTAAAATCGTTTGGGTCTGAATACGGAAAAACATCTTAGAAAAAGCTAAATGTTTTTCAACATGCAAAGAAATATGGATAAGACCAAGGAAGCACTTTTTGAAGGCAAGTTTCAGTATAAAACAATTCCAGCGTTTCCTCCAGTTTCATGCAATTTCGGGTGTTTCAGTTTTAACTTTCAACTTTTGTTTTAATGGAATTTGATACTGCATGGCGAACGGAAAGAAAAACCTCCGCATTTCGCAACTCTGTGGTCCTTTAAGGTAATCAAAAATTGCTGCTAACATGGTAGACTCTTAATAAGAGTATTATCTTAATCATATTCAAATCAGAGTATTGGTGTCCATGGAAATGTACTGAAAAAGTGCCAGATGAATTCGAAAGCTGTCAAAGACAGCACATTCCTCTGCCCTTCAGCATAAAAAGTTCCATGCTCTGTTAAACATCATTTGGGAAAAATATATATTAAAAAAGGGGAACACTTGGAGTAACATTGTGTTGTTAAAGTGTTCCCTTTATTTTTTAAGCATTTATATATCCTAACATCCAAAAAAAACCTTCATTATCTTCAGTCTCAATATACAGTAGAAATGTGCCCGTCTGCAGTGTTTCAGAAGGCAGAGCTCACCAGCCAAGCCTGTGGGGGATTTTAAGGGTCTTAAAGCATTCCCTTTGATATAGTAACCGTACCTTGTAACCAAGGATGTGTCCATTCTTCTGGTGTTCAGGGACCGAACCCCAGGTGACCAATACACTCGTGGAGCTCATTGCTTCTGCGCTCACATTCTCCGGAGCACCAGAGGGAACTGAAAACACATCCATAGAAAAAGCCATTTTATAGCAAAGCATAAAAAAAATACTCAAAGCAAGACACTTTAGGAGTAGTTACAGTGATTTTACAACACTTCAAGGATGTTTTCCTTTATACTGAAAGAGCAATTCCTTAAAAAGACACACTTTGATTAATAACAGTGAGGATAAACTAATTAAACAAGTAATGCATTTTAAAACAGTTCAGATTTCACAACTACTGGGGATTTTGGCAGAAATCTCACCTTCTTTTTGGAGTCTGTAACATTCACTGATTAAAAACTGAAAATAGCTGACAGCTTAAACAGCTTCTGAAATTTCTTTCTGAATGCTTGTCATGTAAAGCGTGCGGAAATACGAACTGCACAAGCAGAAACACTTGTAATGGACTGATTTAGGATCAAATTCGAAGGGGCGAAGCTACCCTGAGAATGTGTGTGATGTGTATTTGCTCCCTCAGGGCTTGTCGGCATATGTTAATGCGCAGTTTCAGTGAGATAAAGATGTTCGTTTGATAAATGAAGCAATGAAGATGCATACTTATTCTTGTGAGTCTTTTAAGTATAGGAAAAGTAGAGGAATTTTTTTTTTTTGTGATATAATGTTTTTTAAAGAATCCCTATTATGGGTTTTTGAAAATGACCCTCCATGTAGTGTGGAACACAGCTCTAAGTGAAGTGAAATATCAAGCTAAGGCTTAATCTAAAAGTGCAGTGTTTAAAACTATTGATTCATCCATAAAAGAGTCGACTTATAGTGCTTTAAATGAATCGTCTTAATAACGAGTCTTCAGCCGTTTTGACGTGATGACGATATGAAACTTAAGCCCCGCCCAATTATTGCGCGCGCAAACCCAGGAAAATTTAAACCCCCGGCCCCGCCCACAAACACAGTAGCAAAGAAAAAGAGGAAGACAAACACTGTAGCAGATACCGGTTAAATCAGGTCATGAAGAAGCTGTGCTCAGCTGGATATTACTGGAGGTGTGAGGGAAAGTTAGTGTTATTTTCTCTACCTAAAGATGAGGCTGTAAAGAGTCAGTGGTTGAGGTTTATTTTTGCTAAATTGGCTCAATTATAACCCCAGCCTTGTGCTGTAATACGTTTTTCTGGAATCTACACGCTTACAACAAGGGATTTGTCAGCCATTTGTTAAAGGAAGGAAGAGAAAAGACTATTGATGTGTGGGACTTTGTGGTTGAAATCACGGTAGTTTTCCAGGATAAATAATAAAACAGGAAGGTGGCGGGAGATAGGTCTGAAATACGGGAGACTTCTGGGAAAAACAGCAGGTATGCTCACACAAACACTCTGCACTCTGACTACTTCAACATTGTTGATAAGCCATGGTGAGCATTTTACTCTGTCTCGCGCTGAACGCTATTGATCAATCGCAACAGACTGGGTCATCGGTCCAGTCAGCGCAGATTAGCATCGCGCTAAGGAGGGGTTTGGGAACAAATGAATCGCTGAACAAATCATATGGGAGTCTTTGGGATAATTAGGTAAAAAATAAAGGCATGTTAAGGGCGAGGCAGTGGCGCAGTAGGTAGTGCTATCGCCTGACAGCAAGAAGGCTGCTGGGTCGCTGGTTCGAACCTCGGCTCAGTTGGCGTTTTTGTGTGGAGTTTGCATGTTCTCCCTGCGTTTGCGTGGGTTTCCTCTGGGTGCTCAGGTTTCCCCCACAGTCATGCGGTACAGATGAATGTGTGTGTGTGTGTGTGTGTGTGTGTATGTGTCCCAGAGATGGGTTGCTGCTGGAAGGGCATCCGCTGCGTAAAAACATGCTGTATAAGTTGGCGGTTCATTCCGCTGTAGGCGACCCCGAATTAATAAAGGGGCTAAGCCGACAAGAAAATGAATGAATGAATAATGCATATTATAAGACAATAAAAGTGTTTTTTTGACCTTGAATCCATATCAGACTGTTGTTGGAGACTACCAAAACCAAAATATGACCCTTTTTAATGTATAATAGAGGCTCTTTTAGTTATTATTATTTTAGCACATTGGGATTTCCAGGGTTATAAACATCTTGAAAACTTTCAAAAATCGTAAAAAGTGGTGGAGATTTCTATAATCCAAGCAATTCTGATTGGCGAAGACACTGAAATGCTTACTGGAGGACTCTTTTGCTTTTAAAGGCTGTTTATTTGATCAAAAATACAGTTTTAAATCATTTTAAGGAATAAACATTTAGAAAAATGTTGGAAACCTGTAACCATTGACTTACATTCATTTATTCATTTTCTTTTCAGCTAAGTCCCTTTATTAATCAGTGGTCACCACAGTGAAATAAACCGCCAACTTATCCAGCATATGTTTTACGCAGCAGATGCCCTACCAGCAGCAACCCAACAATGGGAAACACCCATAGACACTTATTCACACACATACACTATAGCCAATTTTAAAAAATATATATTTATTTGACATGGACATCACAATTACCCTGGACAACCAAATGAATTTGCTTAAGTGTATTAGCAGACTTGCTAATTCTCAACACTCGTCCACTGAAGGCTTGACAAAATTGCCAAAAAGCAGATATAATAAATGCATATACACAACATTATGATTTTTTTTTACATAAAATTACTGAAGGCAAAAGCAAAGGCAGCATGATCAAACAAACTAATATGAGACTATTTGTGCAAACACGGCTCCTTTGTTCTCAACCACTTTTAGAGAACACGACTAAAAATATTTATATTACTTTGTAATTTTAGGCTTGCAGGTAAAGCATTCTACAATTTGGCTCCCATTGCAGAAAAAACAGATTGATTAAATGAGGTACACGTACACTTTAGCTTATTAAAGAAATAAGCAATTTAGCTTATTCAGGTTACCTATAGCGCATGTCTTTGGACTGTCTGGAAAACTGGAGCAACCGGAGGAAACCCATTTAAACACGGGGAGAACATGACTCTTTTGACTTACTGTACATGCTATTTGTTTTTCCTACTATGAAAGTAAATGGTTACAGGTTTCTTACATTTTTTTAAAATATCTTCTTTTTTGTGTTCAACATGAAGTCATGAATCTATTCCTTTAAAACCAGTTAAACTGTATTTAATAAATGCAAACTGCTTGTATTATTATAATAATTATAATTCATCATCCTTAAAAATCCTTCTGACATGCTGATTTGATGCATGAGTAACATTTTTATTAATATTTTCTGTCATTTTAACGTTGATCAATGTAATGTAGCCTTGATGAACAAGAAATAAACAAATAAATGAGTCATAGTGTGCTCAGCTTCAGTAATTTTGCAGTATCTCTCTCTACGCTGTTTCAGTTTGAATGTGGCTAGCTTGACCATCAAGCCCTCTTGAATTTAAATGGTCCACTAGAAACGAGTGCAATCTCTATAAAATATTTTAAATGTCATGTATAACAGGAAAAATTACAGTGAACTAGATAAGTGGTCACCGTCAAAGCCACAAGTGCAGCCCCAGCAGCTGCCTCTGACAATTTCCTACTTTCTAGATGCCGTGTAAGGGTCGTCAGGATCATTTCCTCAGCAGGGAGCCACTGGAGCTGCTATCATCCACCCTCTGAGAGACGAAGCCTCGGGCACAAACTCTATCGGAGTATCCACTAACTATGCAAATGAAGCTTACGACTAAAAATCGGCTACCGGGACGCTGGCGAAACTTGTTTTTGAGTTGCTAAGCAACACAGCAACTTGTGGGATTAATAAAAATCAACTGACATAAAATAAAAAATGTAACATGCAAAACAATTAAAATGGAAATGTGACCATAATGCATCAACATAATGATGCTTAAATTAACATAACCCATTTGGTTACTTGCAAAACAGCAGTTCAGTTTTCTTTCTTTTCCTCAGATGGAGGATAAAATGACATTAAACTTTGCATCAAACTTGATTGATCTTTTATTCTGATTGCTGTGCAAAGTTCCTGTTTGGACCTGGCGCTAATGTGCACTTTTACTGATCTGATCACAAGTGGTCAGCTGAGATGCATTACAGTTTCCACATGCTATTAACAAGAGTTCAAACATGTTTAAACTTTAATCTAACTAAATACAGTCTCTTAAATCTATTACATTTGACATTTAGCTTTAGAAACCCATATTTTGATTCAACAAATGATTTATTACACGCTGGACTTTGATTTTTTTAATATTAAGTTGCGTACAAATTGCATATAAGAATACTTTTTTGGCAGTTTCAGTTGGCTACCAGCAATCTTCAATAGATATTTTCATATTTTTTATGATCTAAAAAGAAAAAGAAATTTGAAAGAAAGGTTTAAAATAATGCGAATGATTGTTTCTGGCTGAATTAATCACTTATAATTAGGGATGTAACGGTATCAGAATTTCACGGTACGATAATACCTCGGTATGAATGGCACGGTACGGTATTTATTGAATAATTTACAGGAAAAACAAAACTAATGAAAAGACTCAAAAAAAGTGCCAAAAGTGTTTATTTACCTTAGCACTGAACATATCAATGAAATACAAATTAGCATTAGAAAGAAACCGAAATGCTTCCACACATCTGATTTAAAACCCGCTTTAGGTTCGATCATTTCCAGCTCTTTTTCTACCCCGCTACTAGCAACACACTCCATTTCCGCATTACTGGATCTGTAGTGACAACAGACTGCAAAGGATGATGTTCACGCCTAGGCTGATGGGAATTGTAGTTCCCGATACCTCCTGTTTGCTTCATTCGCCTAAGCAAACTTTTCTCAGAAATATAGTTCTATTGAGTCATTCGCCTACGGTAATATTGAAAAAAGTCCCCTGAATTATTATCCCCCTGTTAAGTTTTTTCCCTAACTTCTGTGTAACGGAGAGAAGATTTTTCAACACATTTTTAAACATAACAGTTTTAATAACTCATTTCTAATAACTGATTTATTTTATCTTTGCCATGATGACAATACATAATATTTGTCTAGATATTTTTATAAGACACTTCTACAGCTCAAAGTGACATTTAAAGGCTTAACTAGGTTAATTAGGTTAACTAGGCAGGTTTGGGTAATTAGGCAAGTTATTGTATAACGATGGTTCTGTAGACAGTCGAAAAAAAATTAGCTCAAAAAGGCTAATAATTTTGACCTTAAAATGGCTTTTAAAAAATTTAAAACTGCTTTTATTCTAGCCGAAATAAAACAAATAAGACTTTCTCCAGAAGAAAAAATATTATCAGACATACTGTGAAAAAAAAAAAAAAAATTCACAGGGGGGCTAATAATTTTGACTTTAACTGTATAATTTGAGTTATGACTTAAAGGTTGCAGTTATGAGTCTCTGTACCGGCATGCATATTGAATGTATAGTAAGTGAGCAAACCCTCAACTGTTCCCTGGGCAGCATATAAAAAATGGCTGATTAGTGCTCTATCAATACACTGCAATTTTGTGTTAGGCATTTATGAACACCTCAAAATGTTTTAGACTTAATTTAAAGCTGTATTTAGTGTCACATACTTTTGATTGGATTTTTAAAAATGCATCTTAATGACAGATGTAAATTGAGTCTCTGGAAAGTAGTTGTAATGTGTGTCACCTGACTCTTTGGTTTTGCCCAGTACATGACTGCTCCAGGGTCCAGGCCCGATACTGTTGAAGGCCTGAATGCTCAGCTCATAGTCCGTCCACTCTTCCAGTCCCTCTACTGTCACCTCACAGGATAAGCGATCAGAAACAGTCTCCATACGGGGCTGCCCAAACCCATCCGCTCGCTGTGCTCGAACACGATAACCCACACTTTCAGGATTCCCGTTATAAGCCGCCTCTGGAAGTGGCTACAAAAGACGAAGAGAAAAACATTGAGACAGAAGAAACTGACAAACTAATTCAACTGATTGAATTGTAACATGCAATTATATCGGATTAGATATACTCTTATTTATTCTTTAAAAATGTGTAACTTTAATTTAGTAAGCTTGATATAAAGACATTTATAAAATGACAAGCAAATAGAGTTTTCAAATAAGCGCTGTTCTTATAAAACTTTTTATTGATCAGATAATACCCAAAAAGTGTATCAGTTACCACAAAATACTGAACAGCACAACTGTTATCAACATTGATAATAATAAGCAGGGTGCAAATTATACATTCAAGATTGGGGGGAGGGGGGTGGTCATCTTTTTCGGTAGAAGTTTGACAGAACATGCTTCAGTGAATCAAATTTATGAATGTATTTAGATTACATGTTATTTTTTTAATAAATTGTATGTGTTTTTAGTGTTTTGAGGGACATTTAGAGACTATTTTGGAGGTTTCTAACGCTCAAACTATACAAATTATGTGTCTAATTTTTCTATTGTTTACGCAACATGCAGATATAAACACCTATTTTACAAGAAACGTGTTTTGTGAATACTTAAGATGTCTTTCGGTGCTCTAGAACTGCAAGTTTCAGACATTTTTTTTAGACAATTTATTTTTCCTAGCATTGATTGACATGATTATGCATTCACAAAAGTATGAACCGTTATGGGGGAGCCACATGTACATTTAAACTATACATTTTTAATTATTAAATGTGCATTAAATCAGCATGTGAGAATAATTTCTTATAAATCCTGTAAATAATCATGGTGAAAATGTAATTTAATTTAATTTAATTTAATTTAATTTAATTTAATTTAATTTAATTTAATTTAATTTGTATGTTGCTTTTCACAATAATCATTTTAGTGCAATATCTGTACTTTTAATCCGCTACTTTCCTTCAACCTGCGGTCCCTTCTTTATTTTTTCCTGTCTATAGGGAATAGAAATATCAGTCCTGTGATTCATGACCAATCAAATTACACAAATAAGGTCAATTGCATCATAATGAACTACTTCAAGACATGGGCAAGTTATAATTGGAGCAAACTTTGGAAGCATTTAAAGTGTCCAAAAAGATGTCCAAAATCTTTAAACACCCAGCAGGCACAAGACGTCAACATGATGTCAGATTGACGTTGTAACCCATGTCGTGTGGACATTGCATTTTGTTTGGAAATGAAAATCGTGTTGACAACAGAACCCCACATCAGGCTGACATTAATCTCAAACCTAAAATCAACCAAATATCAATGTCTAATGATGTTATAGCCTGACAATGTGTGGACGTTACTACTATGATATCTATCAGGATTTTGGTTGCCATACATGATCAATAAATGTCAGTATTTGACGTCAAAATGACGTTGGTTTAAGATGTTGGTTTGACGTTGGATTTTGGTCACTTTCTAACACAACCTAAAATCAACCTAAAATCAACCAAATATCAACGTCCTTTGATGTTGTTATTGGTCATAAAATAATAATGTCCTTAGACGCTGGCTAGACGTTGAATTTTGTGAACATAACAACACAACTTAAATCTAACCTAATATGAATATCTTATAACATTGTGTGCCTGCTGGGCGATAACTAAATGCACTACAGAATGTTACGTTTACACACATCCACGAATTAAATGTAAATGCATCAGCTTTTACAGCATAATACTCACTACTACTTTTGAAAGGGCTACTTTTTACTCATGCTTTGAGTAATATTTACAAAAGTTACTTTTACTCTACTTAAACTACATTTTTGGGCAAGTAATTGTCTTTTTACTCTTACCACTACTCGTATTAGGTGTATCAATCAGAATACAATCAGAATATTAGAATTTCTGGTAAGCAGAATGAACTTCTAAAAATAAATAAATAAATAGAAAAGGTTTATTCTTACTAAAGTTTTGTCCTAAACTTGCGAAAAGCACTGAAAACTTTTTTTTATCATTGTTATTGTTCAGAAATTTAAGTGCTGGAATAGTCAAACTAATTTTCTGCATGTTAATCTTACTCAACGGAAATGACTGTTTCTCAGCTCATCCCAATGGCTAAATTCTATGATGATCTGGATGAATGAAAACCTTCACAAGCGTCAAATTGTGTGCAGCAAACAGAAAGGAAGTTCCTTAATCTTCTCATAAACATAAATTAAATGACATTTGAAATTGGCTGTAATGCGGCTCAGTCCCCCGTCTGCTTCAGCTGTGAGTTACGCATTGGCAAACAGCTCAGAGACGTTTTCCAGCATCCCATGCCAACAGTTCGCACATGGTTGCTCGCCTAGTACTTTAATGCACACTTGAAATCTTATGATGTTCACAGCTTTAGTACGTTGACTGTTTGAAGCGTTTCAATTAAAATGCTTTTGGCATTTCAGTGAATGCTGATGCAGGTGACTTCATAGGCACAGGCCAACTCGGTGTTTCAGGTTTTATATTCTCCACAATAAACTGATCATCTTCTTTTGTAGCATCGCGTTTAGATATATGATGTGAAATTAAACATTCAAAGCTCAACCATTAAACATGAAATCTCATTCATTTAATTAGAAAAAGAAAATTGCTTTATTGTATATTCAAAGTTCTACAATGGAACTCCATAGTGGTTCCAAAGTCCTACTATGGAAGAAAATGGGGACCATCAACGGTTTGGTTACCAGTCCTATTTAGGAAGTCAGTGGGTACTATCAACTGTTTGGTTACCAGTCCTACTATAGAAGTCAATGGGTACTATCTACAGTTTGGTTACCAGCCCTGCTATGGAAGTCAATGAAGAGTATCAACTGTTTCGTTACCAGTCCTTCTATAGAAGTCAATGAGTATTATCTACTGTTTGGTTACTAGTCCTACTGTAAAAGTCAATGGGGCCAATTAACTATTTGGTTACCAGTCCTATCACAGAAGTCAATGGGAACAATCAACTGTTTGGTTTCCAGTTCTATTGTGGAAGTCAATTAGGGACTATTGCATGCTTAGTAACCAGTCCTACCATGGAAGTCAATGGGAATTGTTGATTGTTTGGCTACCCGTCTTACTGTGGAAGCACTATCAACTGTTTAATTACCAGTCCTAATATAGAAGTCAGCGGGGAACATTGAATGCTTAAAAAAACAGAAGTCAATTGGTACATTCGACTAGTTACAAGTCCTACTGTAAAAGTCAATGGGGCCAATCAACTTTTTGGCTACCCGTCCTATTGTGGAAGTCAATGGGAACCATTGAATGTTTAGTAACAAGTTATACTGTGGAAGTCAATGGGGGCCATTGACTGGTTGGTTGTCAGTCCTACTATTGAAGCCAATGGGTACTATCAAGTTTTTGGTTACCAGTCCTACTATAGATGTCAATGGGGACTACCAACTGTTTGGTTACCAGTCCTACTGCGGAAGTTAATGGGGACTATTGCATGTTTAGTAACCATCCTACCATACACGTCAATCGTCACTGGGGACTATAGACTGTTTAGTTACCAGTCCTACTATAAAAGTCAAAGGGGACTTTTGACTGTTAAGTTAACAGTCCTAACGAGGAAGTCAACAAGAACTATCAGCTGTTTATTTACCTGTCTTACTGTGGAAGTCAATGAGGACTATCAACTGTTTGGTTACCAGTCCTACTATAGAAGTCAATGGGGACTATTGACTGTTTAGTAACCAGTCATACTATAGAAATCAAAAGAGGCTATCAACTGTTTGGCTACCAGTCCTACTGTGAAAGTCAATAAAAGTATCGACTGTTTGGCTTCCAGTCCTATTATAGAAGTCAATGGGGACTGTTGACTGTTTGGTTACTAGTCCTAGTTTGGAAGTCAATGGGGACTATTGACTGTTTAGTAACCCGTATTACTAAAGAAGTTAACAGGGACTATTGACTATTTGGTTACCAGTCCTACTATAAAAGTCAATGGGGACTATTGACTGTTTGGTTTCCAGATTTATACAATATACTGTATCTTCTTTTGTGTTCTGAGAACAGAGAGCAAGTGTATAGGGTAAGTAAACAATGACAAGATTTTTATTTTTACATGAACCATGCCTTTAAGATTTTGTCCACGTTCAACCACTTCTAAAGCCCCCTTCCACATAGTAAATTAATTTCAAAGAGAAAATTCTCATGCAGTAATATATTAATATCTGCTAGAATAAGGGTAAAGATATCAAAAAAGGGCACTTGTTCGGTTTAAAAGTGATGCCAAGGGATCCTGATGATGAGTCAAAATGTGCCATTTTTTTTCTTTGGTTCAATTTAAATTTGATTAAACTGAATAATGAGTGGCTGGGTTTATATGCTGAAAAAAGCAAGTCTTTCTTCTAAAATACTTCTAAGGCTCAGCGCATTTCCACAGCAACTGCTCATAAAACTCATCTTACATATTCTCCTCATTAAAGACATTAAAACCGAAGAAACTTTGGTTGCTCGGTAAGCGACAGAAGAGCTATAAAAGCATAACCTTCTCGTCAATGGCAGCAACATGGAAGTTTTAGCAAGAGCATAATAAATTACTATCCATAAAAAAGGGTTAGAGGTCTCTGTTTTCGTTTTCAACACTTCAGAAGTACTGCATTAAGCACTATTATGTCCTGAGGGTCATTTTTTTCAGCAGCGGCTCCCCACAAATGTGTTGCTATGACCAGTGGAGACTTTCCAAAAGCTGTTTTTTAGATTAAATGGAGTCCTGTCTCATGAAATGACAGCTTTCATGTTATATGCCTCTACAACTCAAATTCTTCGATCGCTCTTCAGGCTCTGAAAAGGTGAGAGGGGAAAAAAGGAGAAGTGAAGGAGAAAATAACAGCAATTATATCTGATACTGACAGACACTATGGCTCGTGATAGCAGAAAAACAGACAGGAAAAATAAGCTGTCAAACCTCTTCCAGTATATACCTCCACTATAAAGAGTGTGCAGAGAAGAGCAACAGATCATATTTGCGTGCATCTCTGCACATGTTTGAGAGTGCATAAATTGCTGTATGTTTACGAGCGATCTACTTTTTATGATAATGTTCAGTGCAAATCATGGAGACGAGAAAACTTTTTAAAGCTCCTAGGTTTTAAAAATGCCATATATTAGGGAGAATGATGTGGTATAATAAAATATTAAGAATTGTATAATAAGAAATATTTCAATACAATATTTAATTAACAATAGTTTATAATAGTAATTGCTATTTATCGTAAATTATTGCAAAAATAGTAAATGATTAAAAAAAAATGTTTCTTGTTTTGTTTTGTTTTTTAACCTTAAGGCACAGTAGTTTTAATTTAGATGACCAAAAGTCATGAAAAGCTTGCTCATGTTGTAATTTATTAGACATTGCTATTACATGGCTATTACATGACACCGGCCCTCGAGGATCAAGTTTGCCCATCCCTGCACTAGCCTGTCTGGCTTTATTCTGCAATAACAACTAGCTATATGTATATGATTCTTTACTTAACAAATGAAACCTTACTGTAAAGTATACTGTAAAATGTTATTGTGATATATGTACACTGTAAAACCCAACAGTTAACTTTATCAAATGAAATGAGTGTACAGTACTGACTCAAAATTGACTGAAAGTTAATTCTACTCATTTGAAAAGAGTTTTGAACTCAGTGTTGAAGGTAATGAATTAATTAAATACCTCATTACTTCAACTCAAATGGAGTAAGTTCACGGTACTCAGATTAGTTTTTTTTACTCTAATGGCTTGTAGCAATCGGTTTCCTCAAATGGTTTGAGTTGCCGTAACTTATTGGGTTTTACAGTACTCAGTAGGTTTGAGTTCTCTTCAGTTATCGGGTTTTACTGTGCTTAAACTGCTTTGTTAATTCAAATGGATTAAGTTCACAGTACTCCTTAGGATTAGTTTTTGAACTTAAATGATTTGTTGCAATTAGTTTCCTTAAACAGTTTGAGTTACCTTAACTTTTTAGGTTTTACAGTGTAGCAATGTGCATTTCAATTAAAATAAAGCAATATAATGTTGATTTCAAGAGTTCACATTTAGATATTGCTTGATAATAATAGAAGGTTTGGCATGTTGTCACGGAAGAGAACCCTAAGTTCGGAGGTAATTGAGCCCAGGGCTCCCACCTGGTCAATGAGCATGTAAGGGGGTACAAGATCAGGTAGTTCTCAAAAACTTCCTCTTGTAAAAGAGAAAAAGAGGAGGATAGGTTAGATGCAGGGATTAGTTTCGAAATAAGTTTGTGAAACTTCGCTTAAAATAAAAAGCTCTCAATTAGATTATATTTTTAAAAGTTTAATAGAAACCTTGTGCTCTTCTGCTAACTACAGCTAGATATATTCAAGAGTTCACGCTTAGCTGATGATTGATTAGCTTATTTGGCATGCTGTCCCAGGTGAGAGCTCTGAGCTCATAAGATCCTCGAGCTCAGGGTTCCCTCTTGTTTGAAAGGTGAGAGGGAAGTTTAAGCTCAGCTAGATCTTGTTAAGGACTTGAACCAGTGACAGTCTAGCTGTGAGGCAACAGTGCTAATCACTGGGCCACCATGCCACCCATCTAGGAAAAGAGGAGGAGTAGGGGTGGAAGGGGGGATTCTTCAGAACGAAGATGGCTGTTATATGGAACTTAGGGTATTTATAGTGGCTTAGGAATCATCTGATTGGTAAATAATTATAAATTGAATAATGCGGGACCGGCTGCAAGCAATCATAAGTACACGATCCTCTCGAAGTTTGTTTATAAATAAACTTCACTTTAATCAATGGTACAGTGAAACACCAAGAACTTTGATCTATTACTAAAACATTTTAGCAGACATTCCTCTAGTCCTTATTCTTTAGAAATCTCCTTACTGAATACAAGTACAGTCCATAACCCAGAATCACATTTACCTGCAGAAAATCTACATTAGCTGTGAACTTAAGTGTAAATGTTTGCAGATTGTGTGTGTATGTCTTTCTAACCTCCCAGCGAATCCTCAGGCTGGTTTCACTGGCTGAAAACACGACAAGCTCAGTCGGGGCCACATCTGGACTGGACTGCAGGGTCTGCATCAATCGGGAGGACTCACTAAAGGGGCTCGAACCAACAATGTTCACCTGCTTCATTCTGAACCTAGAAGCCATATAAAAGAGGAGAGAACGAGAACGAAAACAACATTTTTAATTCCCCGATCTTGCTCTAGAGTAGTAGGAGGACAGGCGATTTTGGACAGGATAACAGATCTTTGCAGACTCTGATCATCTGTAATCCCTTTAGGACAAGATAGTGTGCTGAGAATCAGAAGACAATCTTTCCACAGGACCTTGAGAAAATCAATTAAGGAGAGAGAGAGGGAGAGAGAGAAATGGCGAATGAGAGAAAGAGTGAGAGAGAAGAGGAGAATGAAACACAGTAAAAACAAAAAAAATGCAGGAGCAAAGAGTGTGATGAGTGCTTAATCAATATTAACCGTCATGAATGGCTCAAATACATTTATAAAGAGAGAATAGTGGCTGAAAACAGCAACACTGAAAGACTGGGCAGGTTTGTGAAGGTCTTTATGTTTCATTTGGTGTGATTTGGATAACGTGAGATTTTCAGTGAAAGGCTGACCTGTATTGAGTAAAGGGGATGAGATTGGGAATCTCCAGTGTGTCTGAGGCTGGAGGACTGTCTCTCTCATATAAAACCTTCCATTCTGCCTCCTTTTCCTCCTCACCCACAGTCACCACCTGTGGACATACAGAGGATGAGCTGAAATGGAGAAGGGACTGCATACTTTACTGGACATGAAAAAACGCAACAAGACCAGCAATGGTTTTGACCTATAAGGCAAGGCAAGGCAAGTTTATTTATATAACACATTTCATAAACAGTGGCAATTCAAAGTGAACATTAAAGAACATAAAAAACAAACAATAAAAATTATTAAAAATAGATAAAATGAGGTAAAACAGGTTATAAAAGAATGAAAAAGAAAAACATAATAGTATGATCTGTCGGACGTAGCACAGTGCTCATTCAGTATGTTTTCAGTCTCAATTTGAATGTGCCTGATATTTGAGCACATCTGATCATTTCTGGAAGCTGATTCCAGCAGCGAGGGGCGTAGTGGCTGAAGGCAGATTCACCCAGCTTTGACTGAACTCTTGTAGGTTGATGTTTTGTTTTAACACTACAGAGATGACAAAAAACCAGTAGCACTATAATGATAATAATAATTAATGATAACTAATGATAATGATAATTAATCAGTTACAGGGTGTTTTGTATATAAAATTCTATCCTACAAGACTGGATTCTCTAAGCACTTATTCTGAACAATTTAATATGTGTTTTGGGGTTTGTTTCTGTGACTCTTTACATAATAATGACAATAATTAATTTCTTACATTTACATAATGCTTTTCTGGACACTTTACACATTTTTGGGGGGATCTCCTCATCCACCACCAGTGTGCAGCATTCAACTGGATGACGCAACAACATCCAGACCAATTATAATGCGGGGATGGTTAGGAGGCCATGATGGACAGAGGCTAGTGTGCAAATTTGTCCAGGATGCCAGGGTTACACCCCTACTCTCTTACAAAGGACATCCTGGGATTTTTAATGACCAGTCCCCATCATTATACTGGGGCATTAGGACCCACACATCACAGGTTGAGTGCCTCACTAATGCCACTTCCGGAAACAACCTCTTTCTCATGTGGTCTCCCATCCAGGTACTGAAAGGGCGCAGCTCTGCTTTACTGCATGTGAGAGTTCCAGAGAGCTAGCTGCCGGAAATATACCATGATGCATACCAAAGTATCCCTATTGTATTCCTTCTAAACATCACCCAAATTAACACACCTGTTTTAGATGGCTAGCTCATTAGAAAAGTTCTTCAAGAATGAACTAAAACAACATGTTCCCTACATAGTGTTTACTGCTCTCTACCCCCTGCACAAATGAAATGAACTCAAAGGTTACTTTATTTAAAAAAGTAATAATAATAAAATGAAACAATTATTAACATAATAAAATAATAATTATTACATACATTTATTATATGAAGGGTTATATGTTGCTATTGAACATGTGATTAGCATAGGGCATGCCTTCCGCATGTTACTCTTTGAATTGAACATGCTTTCAAACTGGAGTCCTCGACTTTGCAGGCATCAAACAAAATATGCACAGTGTAACTCTCCAAGAAGACCAGGATTGAGAACCTGCTGATCTACAGTCAGAAATAAAAGTGCAAACGCTGTAACTGGGGTGGCACCTTTTCAAATGATATATATATATATATATATTTTTTTTTCACCTAAAAGTATTCTATTGTACTTTTTATGTAATAATATGTACCTTTATGTTTCAATTATAGACCCTTTTAGGTATAAAAAGTACTTTTTAAAAAGGTACCACCCCAGTGAAAGCTTATGTACCTTTATTTTTGAGAGTGTAGCTTAAAAAAAAGAATCAATCAATCAATTGATCGATCAATCAGCTTAGTCCCTTTATTAATCAGGGGTTACCACAGCGGAATGAACCACCAACTTATCCAGCAAATGTTTTACACAGTGGATGCCCTTTGTGGAGGAAACCGGAGCACCCGGAGGAAACCCACGCCAACATGGGGAGAACATGCAAACTCGACACATAAATGCCAACTTACCAAGCTGAGGCTTGAACCAGTGACTATCTTGCTGTGCAGCAACAGAATCAATCAATCAATTTTAACAAAAGGAATATGTTTTAATTTTCTAAATCAAATAAGCTAAAAAGTTTAACTTAATTGATTGCTTTTAGTGTAAATTACTAATCTTTATCTTACAACTGATTTACATCTTTGTGTTTTATGCTTACTTAAAATTTGCATATTGTACACAACAGGGCCGGAGTGGGACTCCTTTTCAGCCCTGGAGTTTCAAGCCTCAGACCGGCCCACCTCAGTTCATGACTGACTATATTAAAATAAGGTCATTTCCGAATCAGTTTCTAATGACACTATCACGTCTTTTTTTTTGAGAAAACAGCTGTTTTAGAACTTCAAATGTTCAACAACCCTAACAGTATTATATGTCTTAACAATAAAAATGAAAAAAAATAAATTACTTAGACGGAGATCGAACCCGGGTCAGCGGCGTCTTAAATTAACGTGCTATCCACTGAACCATAACAGTTAGTGAATCAACAGTGACTCATCTTAGTTATATCATCATCAACTTTGCAGGCTGCATCTTGCTTTCTGAGCAGCGAGAAAATAGATAAAGAGTAGAGCTGCGGTAAAATAATGAATAAAAAGGCTGTGGTCAAGTAAATAAATAAATTTAAAAATTGTGGCTGCTGAGAGCAACAGATTCTGGAGCTAGGGATACCGGCCCTCGCGGCCAAAAAACGGACCGGCCCACCGGGAATTCTCCCTGTCCTCCCGATTAGCCAATCTGGGCCTGGTACACAACTATTGCGAAGTGAGTGGGGAGTTAAAAAATGTATTCAATCTAAGTATATAGCAAACATGTCAAAGCACATTTCACCTTTTTATTCAATCTTTGCTTAAAAAAGAATTGACACTATAATGACATCAGCAAAATGAGCCGCAAATGAGCTGCTAAGATCACAGCTGAGAGATTGGAGCTTCAGGGACTTATCAGATTCCACATGTTGTATACTGCAAATCTAGGTAGATCTAGGCACCGCACACTGCGTACAGTACATCCAGCATTCCTCCTAGTATGGGCTTTATGGCAGAGTGTCATTCCAAATAAACTGAGAGTTAGATTCAGCAGTCAGAGTAGATGATAGAAAAAAAACTTTAGACTGACAGTGAAAAGCAACAGCAAACCCGAAACCAAGCTGCCCGCAGTGCAGACTCAGGACTGATGGCTTTGTTTTCCTGTGATTTGTTTCTCAAAGACTTATTGCCGCAGATTATCAATAATGACATGCAAGATTCATTTGTTTTTTTAAACCACCTTGATCTTAATATGGTTGCAATGAGTAAATAAGCTTATTAAAAGTACGTCCACCATATGAAGCAAATAAATCTACAAAGAAACACAGGCTAATGTAA
The DNA here is from genome assembly GCF_052040795.2 of Danio rerio. NCBI lineage: Eukaryota > Metazoa > Chordata > Actinopteri > Cypriniformes > Danionidae > Danio > Danio rerio. The sequence continues at coordinate 12,496,456 of NC_141021.1, forward strand.
CCAGTCATTATCTGCAAATAAAAACTGCTTATCATTTCAAACATGTCACAGTCACGTGACTCACATTTTCTCTAGGACCTTGTAGAGAGCGGTTTCCATTTATTCATCGAGCAACCTGTGATTAATATCATGCGGTTAGCTATTCCTATCATTACCATGTATAAACTGTCAAAATACTTAAAGGGGGCCATTCTGAATTTCACTTATAATGTTTCTTATGCAGAAAAAAACAGCTATAATTGTGCATTTTACAGCCTCTCTGTGATCCGTGGACTATTTTGGCCTGCTGGATCTTTTACATTTCCATATGTAATTGAGGTCTTTTATGATTTGGTAACCTTATGTTTGACACTATCAGGATGGGCTAGGAAGTATGAATGGATGATTTACCCCAAAATGGAATGTCTATCATGTTTTTTCACACTTGTATCACTCCAAATGTGTATCACTTTCAGTTATTTGTAGAACACATTAAAAAATAATAAATAAATAAATAACTGAAGCCTTTCCATAAAATAAACCCATTTACTGAACTCATTTGACAAAAAAGCTACAGGTTTTTCAGTTTCAATACATGTATGTACTGAATAAATACAGTGTTGTTTCAGCCACAGAACATGTCTAACTTAATTTAAAGCTTATTGTTTTATATTTCTTTATTTAAAAGAAATGATATCCACCTTTAAACCCAAAACTTGACCTTTTAGTCTGTGCTGTTTCACTTAAATGTTGCTTAAAGTGCCTTAAAACACACAAAATGTGTTGCAATTGTCTCCAATGAAATGAGAATGAAGAGGGGTGGACATATGAAGCAGCGAATTGCCCACTTTTAAAATATCTAATAGCATTGTGTTTATAACATTGGCCAGAGTTGAGATTAATAAAGCAGCATCTGACAGATTATAACAGTCACAGTTTATCAGTAAAGCTGAAATTAATCTAGTCATTAATCTGCCCCCATTGTTGTAAAAGACAGCATTCTGTGTAGAATTTAAATGGGTCCGATACATTTAGTGATATGTGGTTACACTTAGGATGTGGTTGCAATCAGGTCTATGGTCTGTTACTAACATCTATAAACGATTTGCAATCGACCAACCAACCAACCAATCAACCGACCTAGCACCCGACCAATTGACCGACTGACCAACTGATCAACCTACCGACCAACTGATCGACCAACCAACCAACCAATCGACTGACCAAGCTATCAACTGACCAACCAATCAACCTACTGACCTTCCAACCAACTAAGCAACCAACCAACCGATCAACCGACAGACCAAACAATCAACCAACCAACCAACCAGCCAATAAATCAACCGACCAACCAACCAATCAAACCGACCAACCAACCAATTAAACTGATCAACCAACCAAGTGACCAACCGACTGACCAACCAACTAACCAAACAATCAACCGACCGACTAACCAATCAACTGACCAACCAATCAACCAACCGACTGACCAAGCTATCAACCGACCATCTAACCAACTAAGCAAACAACCAACCAATCAACCAACCGACCGAACAATCAATCAACCAACCAACCAGCCAATAAATCAACCGACCAACCAACCAATCAAACGGACCAACCAACCAAGTGACCAACTGACTGACCAACCAACAAACCAACCAATCAACAGACCGACTAACCAACCAACTGACCAACCAACGAACCAAGCAACTAACCAACCAATCAATCGACCTACCGACCAATCAATCAACTAACTAGCCAACCAATCAACCGACCAACCGACCAACCAATCAAACCGACCAACCAACCAAGTGACTAACCAATTGACCAACCAACAAACCAAACAATCAACCGACCGACTAACCAATCAACTGACCAACCAATCAACCAACCGACTGACCAAGCTATCAACCGACCAACCAATCAACCAACCGACCATCCAACCAACTAAGCAACCAACCAACTGATCAACCGACCGACCGAACAATCAATCAACCAACCAACCAGCCAATAAATCAACCGACCAACCAACCAATCAAACCGACCAACCAACCAATCAAACCGACCAACCAACCAAGTGACCAACCAACAAACCAACCAATCAACAGAACGACTAACCAATCAACTGACCAACCAATCAACCAACTGACCAACCAAGCAACTAACCAACCAATCAATTGACCTACCGACCAATCAATCAACTAACCAGCCAACCAATCAACCGACCAACCAATCAACCGACCAACCAATCAACCAACCAACCAACCAACCAACCAACCAACCAACCGACTGACTGACCAACTGACCAACCAATTGACCAACCAATCAACCAACAGACCAACCATATATAGCCTATAGTGTCATCTTTAGTGACATCACTGCTGCATGAACATCATTCTTCATTCACCCAAATGGATCTTTATCCCCTTCAGTATTAGACATTTACCATATAAATAATAGTAATTGTGGGTGTCACGGTTGCGCAGTGGGTAGCACAATCGCCTCACAGCAAAAAGGTTGCTGGTTCGAGCCTCGGCTAGGCCAGTAGGCATTTTTGTGTGGAGTTTGTATGTTTTTCCTGTGTTGAGCTAAATTGGCCGTAGTGTATGTGTGTGAATGCAAGTGTGTATGGGTGTTTCCTAGTGCTGGAAAGCCATCTGCTGCGTAAAACATATGTTGGATAAGTTGGCGGTTGGTGACCCCTGATTAATAAAAAGACAAAGGCGAAAAGAAAACGAATGAATAAAAGTAATTGTTAAAACAAATGACGATTTTAGCCACAGCTCAGAAACTTCATACTTTAGAAGCAACAGCTGAAACAGACTGTTTTTATCCTTAAGTAAATTTGAACTATAATTGAATGTAAACCACTGTTTAATAAAAAGGAAGCAGTTTAATAATTCCCCTTCTGCTCCTACTGAAACTGCAAAAACATTGTTGATCATTTTCACAAAAAAGGAAATTTGAACCAACATCTACAAAACGATGACAGATCATCGTGTCTATATCACTATATAACAACTGAATAGGTGTTTGCATGTGAATGTGGATCTCATGTTGATGAGATCCTGTTGATGACATAAATTTTGTCAGCCCAATCTTGAAAGAAAATGTAACTATTTTATGTATTATCAAAAAAAAATCTTTATACGATTTCATTCATTTGAAAACAAACCATTTTTTAAATATTTATTTTTGACATTTTTTCCTTTATTTGAAAGGACAGTAGGTTGACAGGATGTAAAGTGGGAAAGAAAGGGGAGTAGGATCGAAAAAGGACCACCAACTTGGGACGCCTAGAACGCTGCTGCACCACTTGTTGGTGCACTAACCACTGGGCTATCGCACCAATGACTATGTTTACAAGGTTATCAGTAATCAAGTTATTTGCCTTGATCTAAATAAGACAAAAATATGATTAAGGTGTTAACATGAGTTGCTTTTTGAATGTTCTTTTCATGATCTTGTTTTACATGTTACAGCACATAATTCAAATAATGCTATTACATCATCACTCTATCCACATTTCCTCCAGAATGTCATGTAATTTCAGGTGTTTTATTCTTAATTTTTCGACTTTAAATGCAGTTTGGCACTTTCACTTTCGTTCAGGAACATTTCATGCATGCCTCTCCGTGACAAACGAGATATTGGATGCGAGTATGAACTGCTGGAACAGTGTAGTATTAATGAAATTTGATATTGGACATTGTAAGGGGACAAAACCTTGGTATTTCGTGATGCGGGAATAGAGGAAGAATAGTGTCAAAGAGCCTTGTGTGTAGACTAACCTGACATAAAAATAAGCGAAAATCCTACATGATGGTAATAGTTTGATTGCTGTGTTTACATGTCTGTACCGCACTTCAATAATGTGAATAAAATCGACATACTCCACAATATCGTTTTCTGTTCATTTTGATTATGGCCTTAAATTAATAAATTAATCAAAAGTCGCTGTTTAAATAATCAGAGTATTGTCTTAATCATTTTAAAATCTGATTATTTTTGTCCATGTAAACATACATATTGAAAACATACAATTTTGCTAAAAAAAAACACCCCTAACTCTATTCCTCATTGGTAGATGAGCAAATTGCACTAAAATCCCCAAATGGGTTCATACAGATGAATACAATCTAGCCACTAAAAGTTACGAATCATCGTAAAATTGCGTTGTTTACGCAGCTCCATAAATAATCCAAAAGAAGAAGGGGAGCCACAAAAAAAAAAATCCATGATATTTCCCATGATATTTTCCCAAAATCAACTAGTTTACTCGTTTCAGTCTCCAGGAAAACACAATATCCACACGGCGTGTTTTGCGCAGCCATGTTGGAGCAGAGGAAAGGTGAAAAGATTACAAAAGGAATAGGAATCAGCAACCGACCTGTTCCCGGATACAGCTGTGAAGAAGTCAGCTGTAAAAAAACAGCCCAACACAAGCTGATTTCTAACCCATAGACTTAAGACCCCATTAGTGCCACCTCAGTACCTCTAATCTTCCTCTCTCTCTTCTCTCATCCCTCCTTCCTTCACTCCCTCCCTTCTGCCCTCCCTCGATTAAACAGTATTAAAGGCAGGAACGACGAAAACGGAGGGGGGAAAGGGAGGGATCTCATTAGGAGGAGTTTTTCTCTTCACGCTGCACAGCACTGGACGTCATCCAAGAGCGGCTTTACACATATGCTCACACACACACACACACACACACACCTAAAGGGCTGGGAGACACGGTGCATGACATCTCCTTAGCCTCCTCGTACGATGTCAAATACAGAGTGTGGGCTTGCATGTGTGTTAGTGTGTGTGTGCGTTTTCTCCGGGGGAAGATGTTTTAGTGCAAGAGCAAGCCTGTTTTTCCCTGGAGATGAAGTACCTGCCAGACAACAGCATCTTCACTGGAGCACAGCCTGCCAGACAAGGGCATAACACACACCCACAAATACACACATGCTAGAATACACACACACACACACACAGACATACATATGCGTTTATACTTATGAGCACACACAGTGAAAAGTCATATTCCAAAGAGCCGTCTTGGCAGAGATATAATTGTCGCTTGTGGAAAAGTTAACCAATCGGCAGAAGGGAAAATTGCCGCTGCTTGCAAACTTTCAGATTTTGCAAGAAGAAAACAGCAATTTGTGGCAAAAGTTACACATGCTTCCAGAGGTAAAAAGTGCTCTACATTGCAAAATTAATCAATTTTCAGAATAAAAATTGGCAAAGTTTACCATTCGGCAGCCAGAATATTGATATTTCTGGCAAAGTTAGCCATGTCACAGAAAGAAAAGTACCCTTTACAATCTTTTTTACAAACAAAATTTGTGTTTGTGTGCAAAGTTAACCATATTATCGAGGGTAAATTAGCATTTAAGAATAAGTTTTGAAGCTAACAATTCAACCCAGGCTCATTCTGAAAATGTCCCCCAATATACATTTCTGAAAGAAAAAAAACTGCTAATTTATGGATATTTTTCACAGTGAACACACTATCAATACTTGCTCAAAGTTGTAATAAATGTGACACTTAGTGTTCTAAGTTTGAATATATTAACGAGAAAACTCCAATTCATAGAAAGTTAAATTCACAAAAATTTGGTGCTTGTGGGCAAGTTAACCATTTTGTAAAAGTGAATTATTATGTGAAGTAAAGTAATTCTTTTAAATAGGAAATAAAACTTATAGTAACAGGTGACAAAGTTGACTATTAGTGTCATAAATAACTAGTTTGAATAAGGAAATCTATCAAATTAACAAAAAATACAATTTATTCATGTGATAACCATTTTGACCCTTAAAGATCCTGTGAAGTGCTTTGAGAAGTGCATTTATATTCTATGATTGACGTCATCCAAATAAAAGAAACATAAAGAGAGGGTCAGACATAGAGTACCTTTAAAAAAACAGCCGATAGTGTTTTGTGTTTACCACAGTTCTGCAGTGATCAAATGAAAAGCAAATAATGAGTGTCTTGAAGGGGACGGAGCAGATACTAGAGAGATATCCTTAAAACGAACATACTGATACTAACGTCTAAAAAAAACGTCATTTTATTTTCAATTTAAACCATTGTAGAAAAGTTATCCACTCAATGAAGCTAACTATTACCAAAGTTTCTTTAGGGCCATTCGCTTCACTAGGGGCCATCTTTGAAACGCCTTTCAAACACATCAAATTCTCCAGAACTGTTTGCCAAGCTTACATGATTATTTAACATATTTGGAACCACCAATAAAATTAAACAACAACTGTCTCATAAGTTTTGTTTTTAATTTTCAAATTAAACAAAATCAGCATATTTTCAGATTCCAGATTTCCAAGCTAATGCGCACTGGAAAGAAACGAGATCATGACACCAACCTCATTCATGGCTATTCTACACATTATCATCCTCTAGATAAAGATTGTCAGATCGCGCTGCTCTTCTCAAGTAATTCACAACTTGGTCTTGATGGTGAATCTCCTCTAGAAATAACAGTGACTCTTTGTTTACAAGTTTGTGAGCGTTTGAGTAGTTGATGTCATGTGATGTGCGTTTGACAGGACTGACTGTACCTCACGTTCATTTCATACAGATTATAGAATCCCAAAATCTTTGTTTTCAAGTGTAGTTGGTGCGAGTGTTGGTTTCAACTGTCTGGTCCGAGCTTCTCCCCTTTGTTTAGCGATTGAAGATTGGCTTCTGTACTAGTAGGCGGGGCTTAATTAGCCATAATAAACGTTACACTTTTCCCCATTCAAAACTATACGAGTGACACATCTTGCGTATTCTATAGTCTTTACTATTACTTTACACTCACCTGTCCTTCTACGATCCATTTGGAGATTTCGGTTTTGCCGTCACTGCCAGGGCTGAACTGAATGGTGACAGAGCGAGGACTGATGTTGGAGATGACCAGATTAGAGGGCGCACCAGGAAGCTCTATTCACCAAACACAACAAAACACATTCATGTAAGTCATTTCCACATTTTCTGTCTGTTTGCTCCATCCCGTGTCTTCATTATCCTTCAAAAGAAAAAACTCCAGTAAATGGGCCCATAACTCACTTCAGAGTCAATTAGGTTTTGTGTACAGCAGTGCTCATTGTGTTTGGGCATATGATTAATTGGTAATTAAATGGATTGATAATGATATTTGGGTGGCTCATTCAACAGTAGATAAAGCTCGTTCTCTCCTGACTCCACAGCATATCAGTGGGAGATAATGAGTGTAGCTTGGCTTTTGGTCATCATCATTTATTTCATGTTCTCTCTAACACACACACACGCTCACAAACGGCGGCCCCAAGAGCATCATACTGACTCTGTGTGATGTATTACAGTCTTACTGACTGTGTCTCGGATTGCTGGTCTATGTGAAATATGCGCCCCACTGCGGCATCCAGTTTCATGTGCCGAATTTCCTTTAGAGTTTGAACACGGCAACTATCACCGATCCCAAAGGGAGAATTTGATGCATTAAAGTGATGCTAGTGCTGAAGTGTGTGTTTGTTTGAGAGTGCGGGCACCTGGAGGCAGTCCTGTTGAGATGGTGGATGAGGTGGAAGCCCCGACTCCAGCTTGTGTTACTGCTGCCACCTGTAGAGCGTACGTGGTGAGAGAAGTCAACCCGGTCACTTTGTACGCCAGCGTCGAGTTGGACAGAGTCTGAGATACGAGCGTTTCATTCTGACCAGCCTCCTGCCAGCTCAAGACGTAACCTATGGAGAGGCGAAAATTAGAAAAGGGGATATTGCGTTCTTTTTCATTGGCTAATTTGAAGCACTTTTTAGGGTCCTCTACATGCATCTTATTAGAAATTTGTCATTTCCATCACTAGTTTTTCATGCGATACATAAAGGTGCTGCAAGTATGTTTTTGACTTCAGTTTTAAAAATAGCACCATCTCAGTCATGAAGGCTGCCTCAATGTATGTAATTGCAACATAAGTCTGTTTCAATCTTATTGTGAAGCAAATATTTTCAAAGTTTACAGCAAAATTAAATCTGAAATGCAAATTAGGGGCATTTCCATTAAGCTAGAGTGGTTCACTGTATAGTATTGATAATATAGCAACCAACAGTAAACAAGTCAAGCTTAATGGAGGAAGCTGAATAGTCACATAGATGTTCGCTATGGCAGATATTAATCAGCAAATGCTGTTCTTTCGTCTATTACTCGCACTTACCCTCTTTGTCCAAAACTACAGTTGAAGTCAAAATCATTAGCCCCCTTAATTATTTTTTCCCCCATTTTTTCAGCACATTTCTAAACATAATAGTTTTAATAACAAATTTCTAATAACTGATTTATTTTATTTTTGCCATGATGACAGTGAAAAATGTTTTAGTAGACATTCATTCTTCTATACAGCTTAAAGTGGCAAAAGTTTGGACCAAGTCCAAAACAAAACTATTTTTTTTTGCGAATTAAGGAATTTCTATTAGAAATTTGTCATTTCCATCCCTCTTTTTTATGCGATACTTAAAGGTTCTGCATGTAGTTTTTTGACTTGAGTTTATAAAAATTACATAATTTCAGTCATAAAGGATGCCTTAATGTATGTAATTACAACCCAAGCAGGTTTCTATCTTATTGTGAAGTAAATATTTTTAAACTTCACAAGAAAAATAAAATCTGAAATGTGAATTAGGTGCATTTCCATTAAGTTAGAGTGGTTCTCTGTAGTATTGGTAACCTAGCAACCAACAGTTGACAAGTCAAGCATAATGGAGACAGCTGAATAGTCCTGCAAGTATAATGTTTGCTATGTCAGATATTATTCAGCAAATAACTTTCCATCTCCCATTATTCGCATTAACTCTTTTTCGCATAAGTCCAAAACCACTTTAATCAAACAGAAAACATTTTTTTTGCGAATAAGGGGAGTTTTATTAAAAATATGTTGTTTCCATTTTTTGTTTCTTACGCGATACTTAAATGTGCTGCATGAAAGTTTTTGACTTTAAAAAAAATACCATCATTTCAGTCATTAAGACTGCCCCAATGTATGTGAGCATGAATTTTGCATTAACACAGGGTGTTGATAACCCTGCTACAGTAGTTGGGAAGCAACTAACTAAAAGTAGTATCGATAATAATAACTAAACTTTCCAGCAATAGCTGTTATAATGCCAATGACGTTGTTTTTAATCTTGTTCATAAAACCAAAAACTAACAATGTTTTTCAATAAGTGTAAACCTTTTTATATTTGTAAAATACTATTGTGTTCACCTGTTATGATGCCATTCTTGTCTTCTGGTTCCTGCCAGCTGATCCTCAGAGATGTGTCCAGAATCTCAGTGAAGCTCAGTTGAGTCACTGGACCTGGTTCTGCAACACATAAAGGTACACTTGCTGTAGTAATGTTTCAGCAGAGTAGCTAACACTTAAAATGTAAATATTCTATGATTTACGCTTATATATGCATGAAAAAATTGACAAAATAAAAGTCTATCATGGGGTGCATCTTAATCAGCTCCTCGTTCAGTAGTCAATGTCCCACAATGCACTGTGAAAATCAGGGAGCATCGATGCCCACTATGCTTCCCTAACCGAAGCTCTAAAGCTCAAAAGATGATTCACATGAACCAACTCACCAAACATAACCAAGAATTAGAGAGGGTTTCGAGAGAGACATTTTTTTTTATATTTAACCATAAGCAAAACTTGATAGAAAGGTACAGAATCTAGCAAAGAGCAAAGATAATTGATTAATGGCTAAAATGGTGAAACAAATTCAAATGATTTATCTTTAATGAATTACTTTAAAAACTTGAATGTGTAAACCAGGAACTGGTAATTTTAATTTTGTATGTGAGCCAGTTGAATCGGGAACAGAGACAGAAATTAATTCTGAGACAGAAATGAATCAGACTCTCTATTTGCCTGAGGCTGTGGATTAAAGGTAATACTGTAGTAAATAATGTTCAGTTTGCTTCATAACACATCAAAATGTCATCAGGAGCCACAAATAATATTTTTTTTTAACTCTCAAGGAGATGTTAACCTTGACTGCATTTTATAAATCAACACAGTTCTCTCATGAAAGACTACACTTCCAACAACAACAACAACAAAAACAGCAACAACAAATTTCAATGTTCTGCTGAAAAAAATCAAACTAAATTTATTAATAAAATAAATCACAAAAAAGTCATCTATATTTTGAATGCCCTGAAGGTGAGAATTTTTTATTTCTGGGTGAACGATGACCTAAACAGGGCAACTTAGTGTGAAATCAAAATCTCATAGAACTGTCAATAAATACATAGTTATTCAGATGATTCATCTAATACACTTGTTTCCAAAATTTTCCACCTAAAAGCAAAAACCCTAGAATTACACATATAATGAGTCAAATGCAAAAATAACATATCCCTTTTTTATCCATTTATAGCAAAAACATAAATAAAACTACCTTTAAAACCAACAAAACGATTCTTAGCTGTGAAATCTTTATGCTATAGGGCCCAATCATACACCCAGCTCAATAAGGCACAAGATGTGTATGGCACAATTTGTTGCTATTTTCAGACCAGCGCAACAATAATTTTCTTTGTTTAAATACTGTAGCAAATCCTTTCGTGCCACTTTGTAGACTCATGGGTGTTCCGGTCTAAAAAGGAGGTGTGTTAAGGCGCATTGTTGGCATGTTGCTATTTTAAGGAACTGAAATACAGTTGTAGTCAGAATTATTAGCCCCCCTGAATTATTCACCCCCCTGTTTAATTTTTTCCCTAATTTCTGTTTAACAGAAATAATAATTTTTCAACACATTTCTAATCATAATAGTTTTAATAACTCATTTCTAATAACTGATTTATTTTTTCTTTGCCGCGATGACAGTAAATAACATTTTGCTAGATATTTTTCAAGACATTTCTAGACAGCTTAAAGTGACATTTAAATGCTTAACTAGGTTAATTAGGTTATCCAGGCAGGATAGGGTAAATAGGCAAGTTATTGTATACTGATGGTTTGTTCTGTAGACTATCGAAAACACACAAATATCTTTACATAGGACTTTTTAGGAGTTTTTCACACTTAATTTGAAAGGACAGTGGAGGATACAGACAGAAAAGTATTGGGAGCAGAAGAGGGTAAGGGTCGGCAAAGGACCACAAGTTGGAAATTGAACTCGGGTTGCTGTGAGCACCATGGTGCTATATGTCAGCACACTTAACAACTAGACTATTGGCTCCGACAAAAAAAAAAAAAAAAACACAAAAAAAAAAGATTAATTTCTACATAAATATTAAAACTAAAACTATTAAAACTGCCTCCATGCCTCATATCAGGGGACTTTTTTCTGTTTATTCATCCCAATTTGCATTTGTATAATATTATTATTACCAGTATTATTTATTATATGCATGTTTATATTGGTTTTAATAAAAACAAGTTTAGATTTGTCCACCTGTCGGGTTTTGGAGACGTATGCATTACGATATGGGGCATAAGAATAGGACGCGTGTTTTGATATAACTCCACACTTTATTATTATTGTTCATCTGTTTATTTGCTGGAAATTAGAACTGAATATAGAAATAGTTTTGAAACAAACCTTTGCACTTAACAAACAAAATTAGATATGTAGGCTAATGGATGTCTTCAGTGGAGTGTGTACAACACCATTTCCTTATCCATGAAAATTATTTGCCTTCCTTTGAATTTTTTATTGCTTTTTTTTTTTTTACATTTCCCAAATGATATCTAACAGAGCAAGCAATTTTTTTTACAGTATTTCAATTAATATTTTTTCTTCTGTATAAGTCATATTTGTTTTATTTAGGCTAGAATAAAAGCAGTTTTAATAAAAAAAAAAAAGGTCAAAATGATTAATATTAAGCATTTTTTTCAGATTGTCTACAAAATAATTATGTTTAAAAATGTGTTGAAAAAATCTACTTTTGTTTAACAGAAATTAGAGAAAAAACATGGGGCTAATAATTCAGGAGGGCTAATAAATCTGAATCCAACTGTATATGTATGTGTGTGAGTGAAACAGAGCATATTATTTATCCGCCGTTTCTCTGAATGCTTTAAAACCTGCTCATGGTAAAGAATTACCCAGCATCCTTAGCCCACAAGAGCGAAACGCTCAATGAAAAGCATGTCGCAGTGGAACAACTGCATCGCCATTGCAAATAGGCGAAAGCAAATGATGTGTTTGTTGGTAATTACCCTCATGAGTTAGCAGTCATTTAGTGGTTAATCAATCATGCATACACACTCGGCAGGACAATACATCTGACAGGCGAACATGAAAAGCGCAGTGGTTAATGTGTGCGGATGAAGCTTCAATCTCATTAGATCTAACACCGCGTGGCAAAGCCTCATGGCCTGGACTGTCAAGCGGACTTTATCAGAGCGACTCGTCACGCCAGACTGACAGCTTAATCAATCACGTGCTCAGGGAACGTATGAGTCCGTTCATTTTCAATTCAGTTTCTGTGTTTAAGTGTCGCCAGTTCTGACCTGGAGGTCAAGGATTAGCTGGTTAGCAAGGTTTCTCTTTGGTGGACGCTATAAATAGATTATATGAATTTTAAAAAGCATTTGTCTATGTAGAGATGTTTAGAAATAGAGGTTGACTTTAAGCAGTGTTGTTATTTTTAACTAAAACTAAGTTAAAAAAATAAATAAAATACAAACATCAGATAACGCTACAATTAAAACAGGTTAAGTTGAAATTATATAACAATTTTAATAGATTAAATATATTTTAAAAATTATGGATTACAGTGCTTCCCACAGGATTGAAATATACTTGCGGTGGTAAGAAACACCTTTTACGGCACATGGTTACCTACATGCGACAAAAACCTCAAAGATATTTTTAACAATATTTTTATTTATGATGACACTGTTATAAACCCAGGGTTTCTGAAGGTTTCACCAAGTTTAATTTAAGGCATTTTAAGATCATTATAAATGAAATTTTAGACTTAAGCAGCCTTTCCACTGCACACAACATTTGGACACGACTGTCGGAATACGCCCTCTTGTGGCAGTCGCACAGAATGCTCAGTTCTGACGTGCACCATGGGAGAGAAGCTGTTCTCGCAGTGTCTGAAATAAAGGAGTACAAAAGCAAGAGCCTTTATTCTCCATGGTTGAATGAATAAATACTAGAAACTCATAGATAACTAAAAAATTTGGAGGGAATGTGGAGACGACATTAAAATATAATATTTTTATTACTCGTTTATGAATAGAATTTCTTTTTTTAATTTAGACAAAAAATCAAAAAATCAAAAATCAAATAAAAAAATAATGGAAAAACTACTATTTCAAATCTCGTGCGCACGGATCTGCTTGGACAGCACTGAAATACATCACATCCGGTTGGCCAGTTGCATGCGGTCTAGTCGCAGGAGTTCAAATATTTAAACGGATCCGCAGCTCAAATCGGATCCGAATTTTCCGCATGCGGAGATGATCGGAACTCCAAGCAGCTCCCAGACTACTCTCCATTGGAAATGAATGACTTCCAGCCTGTTGCTTGCCGTTTGTTGTGTGCAGTGTAAAAGGAGGCTTTATACTGGGCTAAATGCTGAAGACTTTTTGCTTTTTTTCAAATATCCCAGTTTGAAAAGATTTTTACTTAATATTTAAAAAATGATTTAAATTCAATACAGTACATCCATCCATCCATCCATCCATCCTTCCATCCATCCATCCATCCATCCATACATCCATCCATACATCCATCCATCCATCCATCCATCCAATATGCCACACTTGATGTTTCCTTCCAATGTGTCAAAAGCTTTCGGCAGGTATTTCAGCCCTCTTTGGCTTTACCAAACTTTTATTCACTTGGTTTATAAAAACAACAACAAGAGAAGCTCAATGAAAAGAACACTTACAATACCAAACCGAGTGAATTTCCCTCAAATAATGCTTTCTTTTTTCCGCTCAAATCTTTTTTGGAACAAATAAAAGGCTGAGAGATGAGAAAGCGGGTATGAGTGTGCACCGGTTTGCGCGTCTAACCTGTTTGTGTGATTGAGCTATTCATGGAAAACAAGCTCCTGTGGCTCAACAGTGTGGTGAATACCGCATGCTGTTATCATCTGATGAAAATTACATTGTCTGTTAACAGCTGCACGCGCAGATCCGAGCGTACACAAGCTCTGTGGGACAATCAATAGCGAGCACATGTGCATTGACTAACAGGAGTGATCCTGCTTCAATAATTGCAGGTTAGTCAAGGCTGATTCTCCGCGCCTGTAGCGTGACGTGAAAAAAAAAGCTCTCGGGTGGCCAATATATATTCAGCGCGAAGACTAATCAATGGCGATGTAAAAAGCACAATTACGCGGCAAATTGTGGCGTGCATAGCGAAGGGGCCGAATTTCTGTCGTGCATCGATTTCAGCGGCCGAAATGTCAAGCGAAACAGGCTTGTTTTTGCCGAGAGATCTCTTTCTCAAAGCCTCCTGGACAGTTTTCAAGTAAAGAGCGCGCTGTTAGTCGATTGTCTCCAATTAAACACAGACAGACTGTCTGTACGAGTGTGTGGGTATATTTGGAAGACTGTGAAATATGATTTTACATGTCAGGAGTGCAAGCAAAACATTGCATCCCAGAGGAGACGTTTACTGCTTTAGCGCTTGCTCTTTCGCTGCTCAGGAGACTTAATGGAGCTCTTAGTTGCTTTTTAGCGAAGTATCAAGTCGTTCCTTTCTTAAAACAGACAGCAGAAGCCAATGATATTATGTCTGACAAACAGTAATCACAGAGGTCTCATGCTGCAGATGTGAAAGGAATAGCAAATAACAAAACAAAAATGGGATGGAAATAAATTGACACTGTTTTACTAGCTGTGATCAAAAGATCCAATTAGATTTATGTACAAAACTGGAATACTGTGTAAAACATTTAAGAACAAAGCACCGTTTCCACACAAGTCAAGGTATTAATGACAGGATATATTTAGGAATCCTAAAGGTAATTTCAATACCTTTTTAAGACTTTTTAAAGACCTACTCAGAATATTTTACAACCCAGGCTCATTCTGAAAACGTAGTCTCGTGGACGTTTCTGGAGACTACGAATTATGTAGCTGGAAGTATGTATGGCTGCATTTCATTTCTTAAGCGAAAGCTACTGGCCAGTGTGGCGCCTCTCCTTTTCGCGCTTATTGGCTGACCGATTACCTCCATGTGGAGAGCTTTCCCGCTGCAGCCAGTTTGTCCAGTTAGTTCGTCGTATACGCTGGCGTACTTTAGATGCAGCGAGGAGCTGACTACATTGACGACGACCGGGTTTGAGTCCAGGGAAGAGCGGAAATAAAAATTAAGTCAACAAGTTCATAACAGGGTGAGGATGTGGTAGAATCTGAAAACATGGTAAAAAAAAAAAAATAGACAAGGGCTTTTCTTTTTCTGGACGGCTTTTGTAAATTGTTGGTTGGGTTAAGGGAAGCAAGCAGGCTGGCGGGTTAATCGGTAAAACTGGTTGGGTTTAGGGAAGGAGGAGGGTGGGTCAGCCGATTGGCCGGACGCCCAGTCAAAAATTCAGTCAGTCAGACAGACAGAAGGTCATTTGACAGCAGCCTCTGGTGGGTTTTTGCGCAAACAACACTCAGTAAGAGACATTTAAGATTCGTAAAAGGACACACAGCAGTGTCTCGCAGATTCGCAAAAACAAAAACTGCAAAAATAAGTACCTCTAGGGATGTATTTCGCGGTCTCCAGAAACGTCCATGGGACTACGTATTCAGAATGAGCCTGAGTTGATATTTTAAGACCTCGTCGCCACTTCAAGTTCTAATCAGTATTAAACCTTTAACTTAATAAACAGTATAAATTACACAATTGTTTTTAGCGACAGGCTTCAGCCACTGTTTAAACTCGTCTTTCTCCAACCAGGATATGCAAACGTACATTTTCACATTTCATCCATCTGTTTTGCTTTATGGTTTGGCTACATGTACTAAGAGTAAAATAAATATCTAATAAATACAAATAAATAAATATTTATGCTTTTTTGGAGTCAAACACTTTGGACCACGCTTGATCAAAAGTTAATACCTTGTAAAAACACGATTAACACTTTTTAATACCTTTTAGGGCCTTAGTTTCTCATAACTGATCGATCAACTTTTAATACTTTTTAAGACCCTGCAGACACCCTGAACAAAGTTTTAACCTTGTTGTTGCTAGATCAGATACAGTTGCGGCCAGAAGTTGACAAGTATTATTTAGATAATTTATTAAATTACCTATTTATTGTATTTTATTAACGTCTATCCCTGCCCCAACCTTAAACCCAACCGTCACAATAACGTAATAACAGTAGTTGTACCGAGATTTGTATATGTTATATATTAAACTACCTGACGGTTCATTGTGCTGTGGTGACCCCGGATTAATTAAGGGACTAATCCGAAAAGAAAATGAAAGAATGAAAGAATTAAATTACCCAATAAATAGTATTTTTTAATGCTTACCCCCACACCAAACCCTAAACCCAGCAGTCATAGTATTGTACAAATATTAATTATTGTTATACAGTGTCAAAAAAAATGCTGTTATATTGATGTGCATATTGCAAATCAGACCGGCCATATATCCAATGTAGACTTTATCGTTTAACCTTCTGTTACTGAAACAGTTTCTGAAACCTCTGTTTTAAATATATTACAAAAAGACTAATATTTGCATATGAAAAGTTGCCAGGCTAATCACTTGTTTTAAAGGGATAGTTTACCCAAAAATTTAATTCATTAAAAAGTAACCATTGACTTCTATAGTAAAAAAAATAAATACATAAACATTAATAATCTCATTTTCAAAATAACTTATTATGAATTTGTATTTTGGGGTGAACTATCCCATTAAAACAAGTAAATAATAGTACTTAGGTAATATTTAAAACAAAGGTTTCATTTGTTAACAGCTTAGTTCAACTAAAAGTTAAAAGTCATGATTTTCTCACCCTTTATCGTTCCAAATTCAATAAGCTTGTTTGTCTATGGAACAAATAAAGATATTTTCTCATTAAATATTAAAGATTTTTTTCTGTCCCCCAGTTGAAAGTCACCAGAGCACAACAGTTGGGTTCTGGAAGGAACAAAAGACTCATTAATTTTTCCCACAGGATAATTGATTTTTTTACAATACTGGAAAACCAATAGAAACAGAGCTGTTGGGAACTCTGAGGATGTTAATCGAATGTACAGTATTGGCTGTTGTTGAACCCATCTTTTCACTTTAATTCAACATCAACTTTAAGCCTAGTCCCAGACTAAAATGTAATTCTGAGCTGTTCCACTGACAGATCTTAAATGTATCATCATTCTGTATATGATGGACACCAGTAGGGATTTGTTCTAAGGGATGTAAAAAAATATACTTAAAAATCCAAATAGAACTATATAATTCTGGTTTAGTTTAAGCTCAGATTAGGACCCATGTTTATTTGTGCAGAAAAACTGCCTTACCCATAATACTGTGCAAAATTCCAAAAATCACATCATAAAAGATGGTTAGCTCCTCCCACTTCTTTGAATGACATAATCTAGATGATGTTTCTATTCTCTACATAGACTAAATATACTAATTTAGCAAAAAAACAAACAAAAAAAAAATACTTGAGATATGTATTTTATTATATATACAATTAACAACTTTTATATATCTCTAATTTTGAACGTGATGCAACACTTCATGAGTAAATTTTCCCTTTGTCTTTTTGTCTTTGTCTTTCATATACTTTTTTGCTTCAAATCAATGTTTGTAATGTTATGATCATCAAACTCATTGCTGGTTGGTTCGGTTTATAACTTATTATAACCATTTAGAGAAAAAAAGAATCTTTTAAAAAAATCACTATGTGAATTATTTATGAACAAATGGTTTTGGAGCAGCAGCACAAATGTGCTCCATTCACCCAAAGCTTTAAAACTTTAATAAAATGTTCATAAGATTTCAAAAAATAATAATTCTACAGGAAATAAGTGGTTTAATTCAGGGGCATGGTTGTTTCATAAGATAAACTGATATTAATTCAAGATTTAATAAGCATTGTAGTTGTTGTTTTTCTTCTTAAGGCTATTTATACTACAGGAGTTTTAGGTCTGTTTATCTGGGATGAAAAATCTCTTCTTCTGTTGTTTAGTTCTGTTGTTTGGCCCAGGTTATCAGGTAGCGTGAGGGGTTTGCAAATCGAATGTTAAACTTTACAAATTGTTTGCAGACACATCACGACTGCCTGATAATATCAAACATGTTCGACAGCTATAAAGACAAAGAGAAGCGCTGAGGGGAAATTGTCTTGTCCTGAAGATACCAGATGAGTGTAAAAAGCTGCTAGTATGCTAGCTTACAGATGTAAAAATGACTTGTTCAAATGTCAGGGATGATTGCTCCATGAGATCACATGAAATTACTGATTTCATAATCATGAAAGACTCTATATAAAACAATAGCTAAACAATTAGCATAAACAATATTGCATAAAAATACAGTGCTTAATGGAAGTAGCAAGATACTCCTAAATGCGCATAAAAAAATGTATGTATGTATGATAAACTTTTTGTCAAGAAGAAAAAACTAGCGTAAACTACGATGTATTCCAAAAAAATATTTAGGCCTAAAAATTAAGATTTCCTCAATTTGGATTACATAGTTTTTTTATAATTATACAAATAAACTTTATGTGATTGATATTTGTTAGTGAAACATAAATGGAGCCAATATGAACAAGATTTATGCAATAATATCAATAAAGTACATGTGTTTTAAATGCTTATTATTAATTAGTCTATTGTGTTTAGTATGGAGCTGCGTCAGTTTTGCCCCCGGAAACCAATCTCATAGAATTTAGCTAATTAAATCTGGCTTTTTCTACAGCTAGATATTATATTATATTATATTATATTATATTATATTATATTATATTATATTATATTATATTATATTATATTATATTATATTATATTATATAATATTATATTATATTATATATTATATTATATTTTTTATATTATATTTTTTATATTATTTTTTTATTTTATATTATATTATATTATATTATATTTTTTATATTATTTTTTATATTATATTATATTATATTATATTATATTATATTATATTATATTATATTAATTATATTATATTATATTATATTATATTATATTATATTATATTATATTATATTATATTATATTATATTATATTATATCAGTATAATATATTTATATATTTTAACCGATTAAGTCTAATAGTATTAAAAAATTATGATTGATTCTAAGGAATACGACAACATACAGTACATTGAAAATTGAAAAAAAAAAATTACAAGCTAAAAATCAAAAGTTTACAAACTGTTAATAATAAACTTCATTGTGATTCATTTTTTTGAGTGTGGAAACATTTTTTTAAAAGAAAATCCAGCATGAGCATCAAAAACATAATGTAATTGTATTTTAACAGATAATTTGATAACAAAAATAGGCACAATACACAAACAAGCAGATCGAGCATATTGTAAGACATCTGAAATATCATTTTGGTCTTTCTAAAATCCTTCAACCAAAGTCTGTCATCAAAGTGGTTCAATATTATCACTTCCTTAACTGTCTTTGTTAAATTTTGTCTTCAACTTTGGAGGTGCAAGTAATTTATTATATATAAAAAGGCCCACATTGGTGTCTATAGCAGCAAATTCTACTTTTCTTTTTGATATTTGCTGCCAGTTTATTATGAAATGACGGTTTTGTTTTCTTTGACTCACTGGATGGAAAATGGTGCTTTATTCTTCAACGCTTTATGCAATATTCCAGTTTTGTGAATAAATTTAATTTGCATCTTTGGATGGAAATACAGCTAGTATAAAAAAAAGTGTCAGCATTTTTTTTGAAGATATTTTGGAAAATGTTAGAAACTTGTAACTATTGATTTCCATAGTATCTATTTTTCCTCCTATGGAAGTAAACGATTAGAGGTTTTCAAAATTATTCTAAATATCTTTTTTTGTGATCAGCAAAAAAAAAGGAAATCCATAAAGATTTGGAACCATTTCATGGTGAGTGCATATTAAGTAAATGTGTGAAATATTAATATTTTGTGTGAAATATCCCTTTAATTTTTGCTGGAGTGAACGTGTGTTTTTTTTCATGTACTCACTGTCAACATGTGTCTGGATGAGCTGTGATGTGCTGGCCGGTCCATCTCCAGGAGTGGTGAAGCAAAGCACCGCTGTCTCATACCACGTGAACTTTCTTAAATTGCTAACATAACCATAATGACGTGACCCGTGGAACTCGGGGGCAATGGTCACCATTGTAATGCAATCCGGACAGTGTTCAGGCCACACCAGCAGCTGTAAAAGAGATGCCAAAAAACAATAAGACCAACACAGAATGTTTTTTAACATACACTGCTAGTATTTAAAGCAAAACACAGCAAATAAATATATATTTTTCAGTATAATGCAAAGTTAAATTAAATTAAATTAAAGTACACATTTTAAAAAATATTTGTAGGTTTTTCACCTTTATTATATAGGACAGTAGAGTTGAGATAGGAATACACAGGGATCACAGAAAATTAAACTTGGGTCGACGTGAGCACCTCAGTGCTATGTGTCGGTGCACTTAACCACTAGACTATTGATGTCGACCAAGTACACATTTTTAAAGGCAGTTTTCTTAAAATGTTTTTTTTTTGCTCCTTCACCAAGCACTTAAACAATATTTACATAAACTTTACAGTTTTATTTATATCTGAATTCTGAATGTCCTTACTGAGATATATATCAGATATATATAACTTCATACATAGATTGCCTGATTTTATTCAAGATTTTATTCTACAAAAATTGCCAGTGGCTTATTTAATGAACTACAGAGTTAAAAACATACTCCCAAAATCCTGTTGGTAAAAAACTTTTTTGTCAAACAAACAAACAAACAAACAAACAAACAAACAAACAAACGTTGCATGCTTTGTGTGAAAATGGTCAATATTTTATAAAATTATGTTTTTTTAAACATTAAAATTTAGAAAACACGTAATATAAGGAATGATTGCAATGTTTTAACCGATATAGAAATTTGATACGTGGAATGGAAATCTAATCAAAATACATATATGTCACCAAAGATCATTTGGATGTTACAGCTATTCAAATATTTTTATTGATTTTTAATAGTTTTAATTTTCCCACAACACACATATAGAACAACATATTAACACAGTACATAGCTTAAAACATACTCACATCCTACAAAAGAAAGTAAATAGAAAGGGGAAAATAAATTAAATATAATAAATAAATTCAATTAAAAATAAAAAATGTAAATTAATTTAATTGTGGGAAAACTTTTAATCCCTAAGCATTCAATGTAGGATAGAGAAGGCTACCAAACCTCACAAAAAAAATAAATAAATAAATTGGTGAGCCTTGGATGGAATATTGAAGGTGCTCGGGTTTAAGATATGATAAAACTTCTAATATCCAGTGTTTGTGGGATGGTGGGTTTGCTTTTATCCACCTGAGAAGAATCAGGCGCCAATAATGAAGAGAAGGCAATGATTTCTACATGGTTAGCTTATAGGTGCATTTCTTCTGGAACTACACCAAAAACTGAAGTCAAAGTAGGATCCATATCTTTATAACACCATGTCATAAAGCACGAATCTTCTCAGACTGGTTTCTTGAACAAAACAATGAGTTCACTGTACTCAAATGGCCTCCACAGTCACCAGATCTCAATCCAATAGAGCACCTTTGGGATGTGGTGGAACGAAAGATATGCATCATGGATGTGCAGTCGACAAATCTGCAGCAACTGTGTGATGCTCTTATGTCAATATAGACCAAAATCTCTGAGGAATATTTCCAGTACCTTATTCAATCTATGTTACAAAGGATTAAGGCAGTTCTAAAGGCGAAAGGGGGTCCAACCCGGTACTAGTAGGGTATACCTAATAAAGTGGCCAGTGAGTGTTTTTTTTTTTTTTTGCAATATATGTTCAACATAGTTTTATATACCTGAAATCCTATTATGAAGTTGCATTGTACACCATGCATTTCATTTTAATTTATTGCCATATATCAGATTTCAATGTAATCCATCAACTGGGGAAGGCTGTTGATATTAATTAATGTTTTAGCCTATTCACCTGCAGTGCTTTGCCTAATTACTCTTCCTGTTTATTCAAATTTAAAGCTGCTGCTATTGTCAAGCATCCAGCCAATCAATCATGCGAACACACCCAACAGAAGACAATAAACCTGACAAGCAAGTCACTCCAGTTTTTTAACCCGTGTTACCTTGTAGCCCTGGTTAATGCCGTTGATGAACTGCTGTGGTGGAGGCGTCCAGGTGAACTTGATGGTGGTTGAATTCAGCGCTACAGCCTCCACGTCTTGAGGGGGCGCTGTGGGCACTGCAAAGAGGACATATTTTGCTACTGAAATAGTTTGTATGCTTACAAATATCATTTTGCAAGAGTGTTCAAATCTACTCCTAACTTTAATCAGTGATTGAATGAGGTTAAACCTTTATGCAAAATGATTGGTGAAAGATAAAAAAAGCCCTTAAGCTTGTTTCATTTCTGGATTTTTATACTGGATTTTTATAAGCTAATTTTATTTTCAAATTTCCAATTTAGTTCATGCAATTCACTTATAGCACATGCCTTTGTACTGTGGAGAAAACCGGAGCACCCAGAAGAAATGCACGCCAACACGGGGAGAACATGCAAACTCTACACAGAAATGCCAACTGGCCCAGTCGGGACTCGAACCAGCGATCTTCTTGCTGTAAGACTGTGCTAACCACTGAGCCACCATGCAACCTCACACATATTAAATTAATTTTGATTAACAGTTTGAGGGATAGTGCATCTTACCCACTTTAAAATGCACTATGAGACTTATATCTTACAGTTATCTGAAACTATGAAAAATTGTTATTGACATAATTAGAAATTAAATAAAGGATATAAACAAAGAAAACAAATGTTAACCTGAGAAAAAGCTAATATATATATATATATATATATATATATATATATAAACAATTAAAATATTACTAAAACTATTTTATAAAATCTTATAACGTTAATATTTATTATAGTCATAAAAGTCAAGTTAAGTTCTAAGCAATGCATTTTATGAATGAATCAGAAATTGATTTAGAGTAGGACATTTTCTAAATGTCTTCATGGAAAAGGATCTTTAATATTTTAATGATTTTAACATTAAATAAAAATCAATCATTTTGACAATCTTATTTCTTTTGCTTTTATGAATAAATTAATAAACATAATATTTCATTTGAAGAAAAAAAAATGCTGTAGGTCCTTAGAAAGCAAAAATGTATGTGAATAATATATATAAAGTAATATAAAAAATACATCAATAAAAGCTAAAAATTTATTTTCTGACAGATTTCTTTACAAGCATCAGTAATAACAACTTCCAAAGATTAGTTTATTTTTAAGATTGTGTTATAGTTTAAATATTTCCACTTAAAAAAAAAAAAAAAAAAAAAAAGAAGAACATGGAATCAATACAAACAATACTAAAACTATATTTTTTAAATCTTTAAAACATTTAAATATAAAACTAATTAGCTATAAAACTGCATCAGTTTCTCAGTGACATTAAAATACAACTAATAAGCGGAATTACATAAACTAAATCGAAGAATTATTTTGTGAAGCAAAAATAATTAGAAAAACAAGACAAAACAAAACAATTTAAATAAATTTAAATAATTTTACTATAAAAAGATGAACAACTTAAATTAAATAAAGGGGAGGGGGTATATATATATATATATATATAAAATAAAATAAAATGTGTTGCAGGATTAGTCTACTAAATTACAGCAACAAAAAAAACAAGTTTCAGAACTATTGTCTTCAAATGACACATTAAACAAAATATTGATGAAGGAACTACATTTATGATTATTAAATTAACCTATACTGCATTTATGGCAACACAGTGGCTCAGTGGCTAGCACTGTCACCTCACAACAAGAAATGTCACTGGTTTGAATCCCTACTGAACCAGCTGGCATTTCTGTGTGAAGTTTGCATGTTCTCCCCGTGTTGGGGTTGGTTTCCCCCACAGTACATGCACTACAGGAGCATCGGATTAACTATATTAGCTGTAGTGTATGATTGTGAATGAATGTATGAGTGTTTTCCAGTACTGGGTTGCAGCTGGAAGGGCATCCACTGTGTAAAACATACGCTAGATAACTTGGTGGTTCATCCCACTGTGGTGACCCCTGATTAATAAAGGGACTAAGCGGTGGGAAAATGAATGAATGCATTTGCCGACATCTATGATAGGATATCTGTCATGACTACCTGAATCCTGCATATAAACACCTACCCAAAGCCCCCATTTCCATCCATTCACACTCTATATTTCCCATTATCATCCACAACACCAGCGATAATCACATACAAACACACACAAACTACAGCTCGTATTCAAAGGCCTTCTTGTAGCCTATCAGAGGCGTACAGCAGGCCTGAGCGGAAAGTGGAAAGAACCAGATCATATTTCCATAAAGACTCAATGCCGCTTACACTTAATGTGCTTAAGATGCCCCTTTAAGGTCAGGCCTGGCGAGTCGAGTACAGATTAGATATCGCTCAATTGGATTGGGCTCTCCGATTCGTCCTGCTGCCCTTTTCATTTCAGACACAATCACACGATGGCACAAGGTTACATTAGTGTGTCCGGATATCTGAAGTGGGACATAAAAGCCGCCCTAAAGCACATGCACTAAAGGGTTTGTCTCTATATATGAGAAAGAGAGTGTTTTACTGTGGACACTGGGTCTCTGTTAATCTCTGTGGGAGTCGTTATAATGATGTTAAATGACATGAATTATAAAATAAAATAAAATAAAATAAAATAAAATAAAATAAAATAAAATAAAATAAAATAAAATAAAATAAAATAAAAAATAAAAAAATAAAAAATATAAACAAAAAACAAAATAAAATAAAATGGAATAAAATAAAACAAAACAAAATAAAAAATAAAAAAACAAAATAAAACAAATGATTCAAAGTAAAAATCAACAAAATAAAAAAAAAAAAAAATAATTAAATAAATCAAAATAACAAAATACAATAAAAATGAAACAAAATAAAATAAAAAATAAAACACAATAAAATAAAACAAAACAAAATAAAGTGAAAAAAATAAACTAAAGTAAAAAAGCAAAACACTAAATAAAATAAAATAAATAGAAACAAATAAAAAAATCTATAAAATAAAATAAAATAAAATAAAATAAAACAAAATGACACAGAGTGAGAGGCATATACAAAGTAATACCCAATGTATGGATCGTCAGCACACTGTACTGGCTAATAAATTTATGTATATGTATATATAATTGTGATTCAATGGATTTGGCCCTTTAAACTTTACAATGAATAAATAAGTTTGCTCTGTATAATGCATTAGACCAATTGGACCAAGTCACAGAACTTGCATATTTTAATATTTTGATTGCTTCTATTATCGGAGTTGTCGACCTCGAGTCAAGTCTTGAGTCATTCGCAAGAAATAAAGATTCATCCTTTTCATCAGCACTTCTATTATTAATGTATTCCTCATCACTAATTCACAATTTCTACACCATCTTTTTGTTTAAAAAACAGATTTTTCAGACTTTAATACTAACTCTCCTTTCTGTATCTATTCGGTCTACTTCATGTGTGTAAAAAAAAAAAGCTTTGATCCTCTATCATTAACAACTACTGACAAACAGACAAACTAAAGATTATTAAGACACCAGATATAATTTATGATGACAAAGGAAACTATAGTTTATTTATGTGAGGATGGAAAAATATAGTAAACTGCACCACATTAATCCCCAAATTTCTTCATACACTGGACTAAAGACCAACAGGAATAGAATAATATGTAAATGTAAGAAAAAAATGTATTAATCTGGTAAACAGCAGCAGCTCAACCAGAAACAACTAGAAAACAAACAAACAAACAAATTAAACCAAATTATTTAAATTATTTGTACTTTGCGAAACAAAACAAAAAGCAAAAAGCAGAGTAAAGCAAAGCAAAACAAATGTTACTAAAATGGGGGGGGGGGTGGGGGGGGGATTGTCCGTAATATTAAAAATCAAATAAACAATTAATCTAATAAATAAATAAATAAATTAAATTAAATTAAATGAATTGTTGCAGGGTTATTACAATTTGCTAAAACAAAACAAACAAAAACAATTACTAAAATAAAATATTAAAAAAGAACAACCTAAATTAAAAAGGTGGAAAACATTAAAATGAGAAACAAACAGATAAATAAATCAATAAAAATAAATAAATAAATAAATAAATATGTTATGATGTTTAATAACATGAATAATAAATAAATAAAAAACACAATTAAATAAAATTTTATCATGAATCAAAATAAATACATTTTGTTGCAGGGTTGTTACAGTTTACTAAAACATACAGACAAACAAACAAACAAAGAAACAAAAAAAAATTACTAAAATAAAATATTAAAAAAGAACAGCCTAAATTAAAAAAGAGTGGAAAACACCAAAATGAGAAACAAACAGATAATTAATAATAAAAAATAAAATAAAATAAAATAAATACATACATAAAATAAAATAAAATATGCAGTTTTCATGTTATCGTAGTTTATTTTTAAAAAAAGTATTAGAATAAAAGATTTTTAAAAAAGAACAACCAAAATTTTAAATGGGTGGAAAACATTAAAATGACAAACGTGACAAGAATGAAAAAAAAAAAAAAATGCTATAAAAAAGTGGAAAACTGCAAGAAAGCATCAGTCCCAGTGTCTATGAGAAGGAGGAGGATGTTTTACTGCGGACACTGGGTCTCTATTAATCTCGGCAGGAGTATCATTACGCTGATGTTAAATAATATGAATAATCATGGCTTAAGGATCTCAGAACACCCCCACACTTCCCTGCACACGCAGACGCACACAAATTCACGCACATAAAGCAAATTAGATTAATTAATGGGCTACGGTCAGTGTTTGCCCAGAGTCCATAAATTTACTCTTCTTAGAAATAATCTTTCAGATGGCCGATCTGCGCAGTAAAGCCGGCTAATGGATTTTTACAGTTCCCATGGTTACTCTAGATCCTTTATGATATCGCTGGCTTAATGAGAAATGCGCTTATTTGGACCCCAAAAACATGTGCACTTTCAAAGATCTGAAATAAATAGTTTGTTTTGGCTGATGAGGCATTATTTTTCTGTATGTTTATTTGTGTGTGTTCATATTAGGGCTGTCAACCTAAATGCGGGTAATGTACGCAATTAATTTTAAACGCTAAACACATTAAAATAAGCGTAGGTAATTATTGTCACACAGTTTGATGATTTTGGGAGTTGGGAATTTGGATTGAGGATATTACCCTGATTTGGCATATTTGTTTGTAATTACATTGTTTTAAGAAGCTCCAGAAAACATTTCAGCTAAAGAAAAGTGAGAAAATGCATTAAGATTCAATTCAATTCAATTCAGCTTTATTTGTAGCACTTTTACAATGTAGATTGTGTCAAAGCAGCTTCACATAAATGGTCATAGTAACTGGATCAGGGTAGTTCAGTTTTTAGTGTTTAAGTTCAGTTCAGTTTAGCTCAGTTCAGTGTGGTTTGAAATCATTACTGAGAGTCCAAACACTAAAGAGCAAATTCATCGATGAGTAGCTTTTCAGATCCTGAACCATGCAAGCCAGTGGTGACAGCGGAGAGGGAAAAAAAAAACTTCACCAATAGGAGAGTGAAGAAAAAAAACCTTGAGAGAACCAGACTCAGTTCAGCACGACCAATTTAATTTCTCCGCTGGCCAAAAGTCTTGTGCAGACAATTGGTCCAAAATAGCACAGATGGAATGGAAACTAGAATAAAACAATTTATTTTTAATTTCATTTCAAATTAAAGGTCAGATAGCATAGATTATTGATGAATGATTAAATATTAATTCTGACCTTGGACCACAAAAGCAGTGTCAATAAGTAAGATAAGAGAGATTTATACATCACATGAAAACTGAATCAATGCGATTTTCATGGATGTATACTTTGTAATCATAGAATAATATTTGGAAATCAGGAATATGATGTAAAAATAAAATAAAAAAATATGAAGAAAATTGTCTTAAAAGTCATCTATTATGATTATACAATTATGATTATAATTTGATCACAGTATTTTCAGATGCATACATAAAGAAGAAAACTAAAAACTAAATTGTTTGAATGCATACAAAACAGTAAGACTACAACAAATAACAGAGGAAGACTAGACAGATTTGTGTGTCACACATGCAGAAATCACAAACTCGAGAGCTTGGAGAGAGATGGGATGAAAAAAATCTGATGAGGGTCTTTATAACTCCTAAACTGTCTGCATTGCATATAGGTATTGAAAGTTTAGGCTCTTTGGGCTCTCACCCCTAAATAGCAAATTTGTTGAAGCAGAATTTGAACATCATTCACAAAATAATCATGCAAAGAGGCTTGATTCAGTGTTGCCACCCCTCATCATTTCCATGCCGCTCCATAAATAATTTTCTAGATCTGCCCCTGTATGTGTGTCTGTGTGTGTGATTGTCAAACCTCCTTGCAGTGTGTATTCGGTGGCAGACTGGCTGTACACCCCCAGGCCCGCTCCAGTGTAGGCAGCCACTTGGATCTCGTACTGCGTCCAGATGATGAGCTCTCCAATCAGACAGTAATTAATCTCTGCACTGGTGATGTTCTTCAGCTGGAACTCACCCGGCAGACCCGCCAGCCTGTACCTGAGTGGGAGAGACGCGCACACAAAGACAATCAGAGGGGGGTTTGAAGTGTGATTGTAAACCTTTAACACAAACACATGCACTCACATTGGATTTTGTTTAAAGTTTGAGTGGCGATGAGGAGAGAAAAGTTGTGGGCGGTTTTCATCGCATTGCTATATGGTTGCTATGGCATCCTAGGCCTTTGTGTACAAATTCCTAACCCAAAAGTGTGAACAAAAGTAGTAGTGACACTTTACCTTGGCAGGAACAGCTATTACAAAATCATATCATCCTCTACTGAATATATGTATTTTGAAAACCGGCTGAAAAAAACAAAAAAAAAAAAAAAAAAAAAAAAAAAAACAGGTTGTGGCATCTTACAAATGACCATAAAATGAAATAAAAAAATCGGTCATGATTTTTGTCATCCTCACACCATTCCAAACCACAGGGTATTTCCTTCGATTGCAGAAGACAAAACTTATTTTAAGAAATGTTGGTTACCAGACACTTTCAGTTGCCACTGATTTGGATTGTATTTTTTTTAATCCAATTTAAAGTCATGCCAGTTTAGTATAACAGAAAAGGCAAGACAATTATGTCAAACTTTACCTTTTTTGTGGAATACACTTTGTAGGCTCTATTTTAATGATCTCGATGCAATATCTAAAGCACATGGCGCAAAAGCATTCAAGGCTTGTCCGAATCCATTTTTGGTATTTTAAGGATGAAAAAAAAAGAGTTGCTCCCTGGCACATGGTCTAACCCGGCGCAATGCGGCACAAGGCGCGATGTAATTGTTGCTTGCTAGTTTCAGCTCGGCGTTTTGACATTTTGCAGCATGCTGTTTAAATAGCAAAAGCATTTGCGCTCATATGTGCGTCCATAGGCGTTCTGGTCTAAAAAAGGAGGCGTGTTAATGTGCATTACTGGTGCGTTGCTATTTTAAGGGACTAAAATAGACTGCTCAATGGACCAGCTGAGAGGAGGTCTAAAGTCCAGCGTAGAGCGCGTTAGTTGTGCGCCTCGATTAAACATTGCTTAATACAGACAGGATGTACAGCAATACACAAATATCTTTACAAATGAAAATGAATTAAAATATTACAAAAATTAATATTTTTTAGCCTACATAAATATAAAAACCACCGCCTCCATGCCTTCTTCATCTCAGGGGGATTTTTTAGTTTATTTATGACAATTTGATTTTCTATAATGTTATTATTATTAGCAGTATTATTTATTATATGCATATTTATATTTGTTTTATTAAAAAAGGATTAGATTTGCTCACCTGTCAGGTTTTAGACCATATGGGGCATTGCATGTGTATTAGGAGATAACTCAGTTGTTTGAACACACTTCGCTATTATAGTTCAATTATTCATTTGCTGGAAATTAGAACTGATTTTAGAAAAAGTTTTAAAACAAATATTTGCTTTATACAAACAAAAGTAAATATGTAGGCAACTAGATCTCTGTGCCTACAACACGTTTCCCCCTATCCACCAGGGTGATAGTGAAAGTAAAGAATGAGGAGGCTTTCTGTTTTCTTGCTTTTGTAGCGTTCAGTTTTTCCACTTACAAAGTCCGCCATGTAAATAACAAATGCACCATGGCGCGACGCAACTAACTATTGAAGGGAATGGAAGATGAGACTCTGATTGGTTTATTCTCAAAACACACCTGTAACTTTTTAAGAGAGTAAGCTCAACCCTGTTAGACGTGGCGCAAAGCGGATTTTTCTGTCCTTAAAATAGCAAAAGTGGATTCTGACATGCCCTTAATGCGTTTACGCCCTGCGCTTTGGACTTTGCACATGGATCGTCAAAATAGAGCCCAATGAGTTATGCGTGTGTTTGGAGCATATCATGCATTAAACCAATCAGAGACTCATCTCCCATTCCCTTTAAGAGTCAGTTGGCACATTTGCTATTTA
This sequence comes from Danio rerio, assembly GCF_052040795.2. Classification (NCBI taxonomy): domain Eukaryota; kingdom Metazoa; phylum Chordata; class Actinopteri; order Cypriniformes; family Danionidae; genus Danio; species Danio rerio. Next base: position 12,527,164 of record NC_141021.1, read on the forward strand.
AATGGCGAACTTTGTAAGTGGAAAAACAATGCTTTATTAGCAAGAAAACATTAAACAGACCATCTGCAGCATGAGGTTAAAGCACGACCCGCTTCTATTCGGAACTCCTCTTTACTTTCTCTTTACATTTACTCTTTACTCCTTTACTATTGTAAAGTAAGGAAACGATGAAGACATGATCTCACATGATCTCTTATAACAAAATCACATGACTTTTTTAAATACACACACTAGAATTTAGTAAAAGTGTTTCCATCCTAGTTTATGCGCATCTTTTCTTGTCGAATCTTAGCATATCCATCAATCGTTTTTATGTGCATATCCGAAATGCTCATAAAAATAGGTGTATGGAAACTTAGCTACTATCTAACCCTTGTTGGCAGTGTTTGTATTCATTTAATCCACATGTGTCTTGCTTGTCTTGGAATGTCTGCTAAATAACATGCAGTAATTTATGGATCGTTCACAAATTGTTGGAATCAGTGTGAATCAATATGAATGGTTGCTCTCAAATACTTCAATCCAGAAGCCATACCTGAGCACGTATCCCCTCAGGACTCCATTAAGCTGCGGTTCTGGCGGTGGCTGCCACTGGACCATGATGCTCTGGTTGGTACGGCCGCTGGCCACAATGTTTTTTGGAGGCGCGCTGGGCGGTTCCTCTCGCAGCATCAGCCTGAGAGATAACATCATGAGGAGCGCATCATGAAAGAGAAATGTTCACACCCCAGAGCCTTATCTGGGAATTTCACCCAGAAGCATCGACGGTTACTAATAGTTTCCTTCAGAGCTTATCCAACAGTCCTGGAGAGATTGAAATTGATCTTTCTGGGTTGCCCAAAAGGTCTTTAATAGTACTGTAAGTGAGAACTGACCCATGCTGGGGTTAACAGGGCTCACTAGAATAACCTGAACTTGACACAGTTCTTTAAAAAAGTTGAATACAACACTGGGGAAAACAACACTAGACTAAACTGAGAAGAATCATCCTGAATCCTTTTAATACAAAGTTCAAAGGTTTTGTGTCAGCGTTGTTTAAAGAAATCAATAATTTTATTCTGCAAGGACACATTTAATTGATTAAAAAAAACGACAGACTCTAACATTGCTACACCGAGGCAGCCATTCAGAATACTTTCCTCAAAACCACAAAGCAACCAGCCAGAATACTATTCAATAGATACCAAACCTAACTTCATCAGTTACAACTGGTGCAGCACATCATGCCTGTTCTTTATTCTCTTTATTGGCTCCCTGTTAAATTCAGAATTGATTTTAAACTACTGTTGTTTGTTTTTAATGCAGTTATTGGTCTTGTGCCTTCATATTTATGTGAGATTTTAACAGGGCCCTGCGATCGGCAGGTTAGTTGTTGTTGGAGGTCCCCACATCCAGGTTTAAACAACGGGGTGATCATTCCTTTGCAGTGGCAGGTCAAAACTGTGGAATACCCTCCCTATAGCACTTTTTTGGCTCCCTGTTAAATTCAGAATTGATTTTAAACTACTGTTCTTTCTTTTTAATGCAGTTAATGGTCTTGCACCTTCATATTTATGTGAGATTTTAAAGGTTCGTAAACCTAACAGGCCCCTAAAACTGGCAGGTCAGTTGTTGCTGGAGGTCTCTAGGTCCAGGTATAAACAATGGGGTGATTGTTTTTTTTTTTTACATTGGCAAGTCCAAAAATGTGGAATACCACCCTCTATAGGACTGTTTTGGCTTCCTTTTAATTTCAGAACTGATTTTAAACTACTGTTGTTTGTTTTTAATGCAGTAAATGGTCTTGTGCCTTCATATTTATGTGAGATTTTGAAGTTTCATAAACCTGACAGAGTTCTACGATCGCCAGGTCAGTTGTTGCTGGAGGTCCCCACATACAGGTATAAAGAACGTGGTGATCGTTCTTTTGCAGTGGCAGGTCAGAACTGTGGAATACCCCCTCTATGGAACTTTGCTCACAAACATGGCACTGGTTAAGGCAAAACTTAAAAGGGCATTTATTTAGAATTGCTTTTGCTATTCAGTGCAAAATGCAGTTTTATTGACATTCAATAGTCAACATTCAAGGTGCTATATAATTAAAGATGATTGATTGATTGATTGATTAAATACTTTATTGCAATTTTAACAATTGTGATACTGATACTGTAAAAAAGTGAAATCTGATTAAACAATTAAGAAAAGAAGATTTGGTGCCACCCACTGAAGATTCTGGTTTTAAATTAGTGTAGCCGGTAATAAAAAAAAAGTATGTCTTTATATTTAACATAAAAAAAAAAAATTGAGCCCCATTAAAAAATAAATATGAATTTAATGTGAACTATGATATGCAAGACGTGAATTTTTGCAGTATTTCAATGTTGATAATGGGCTAAAAAATGTCCTTACTAGGATACTATAAGCTATGCTATACTATAACATTAGAATATTATAATGAATAGCATCTTGTATAATTTGATAAAGTAGATTAAGTGGTGTAATCAAATATGTAACTTAATACAATTGTAAAATGCTGGAACAGTTTAAAATGCACATGGAAATGAGATGGAATTGAATTAAATATATGAATTTGCTTCACTTAAGCATGGACATTTATTACACAAACTAAAATAGCTTACCCCCCCGATAGTCAATGTATAATTCGCACCCTGCTGGCAGTCGTTCACCAATAAGTAACTGTCATTTAATTACAACAAAATACTGTATTTCCATGACATACTGCACCATTTATCTTGCTGTATATGTATTTAAAGAATTGTATTATATCTATATTTACTGTAAAATATACAGTAATGTTCACAATGCAACTTTAAAATACAGTAACATACTGCAAAACTGTCATGTAATAAAATACAGTACATATTACAGTTAATTACTGTGCAAGTTGCAAAAATTGTTAACAGTGAATTATTAAAAAATGCTTTTTTTTAATGAAATTCTGTCAGAAAAATGTTCTTATAAAGCCTTAAAAAAGCCCTGAATGCTGTTGCGAAAACATTTGGAACAGAAACCATTGTGGCATTTTTAGCTGACAGACTGTTAAATCCTTAAATCTAACTATGCTTTCTCCTAAACTAAATCAGAGCAAATAGCTTTAATTAAACTTCAGTACATCCCATATCTAAACAATGCTAAAACTGATCTATATATAAGCAGTTAGAAGCTACAGTACCAGAAAAATCTGTTTTCAGCTTGACCCCATCAGTGCAAATCAGTGAACTCTTTAATTTCTCAAGTTGATCAATACCTTGAGCTTTTGCAGGATTCTGAAAACTGTAGATCCCCAGAGCAGGCGATAAACAATCCTTCGCTCTAATCTGCGGTTTAAAGGTTATTAGCTTGATTAAGTGAGCAAGGCCTAAAGTGCCTAAAGCAAGCAATCTCGTAGGAAAGTTGCTAAGTCTGATTGATGTTTTGTCAAATAAACAATAATCATCCTAAACCAATTTAAAAGGCTTAGGAGCGGTTCTTTTAGTCTATCGTTTGTTTCTTTCGCTGGGTTGGGTATTGAGGGCATTTCTATTATATTGTTTTTGTCATTACTGTGAATGGCATTAGCGGTTGTTGATTAATTAAGCACAAACAAAAATGAATGTTCATTTCATTGAGTGTTCATTAGATCACAAATTATTAGAAAAGTTAGTTGGACGTTGACTTTGTTTGCAATGCGCCAAATATGAATTTACAGCTAGCTTTGAAGCCCCCCCTGAATGGAATAAAAAAAAGGTTCATACAGCGAGTTATTTTACTCAACTCCTTTGATGGTACTTTGACAAAAATGAACAAGAAGAATAAAAGAAATAGAGATTTGAATTTTTCATATAACAGATGATGAGCCTGACGTTAATTGGAAACGAGGCCAAAGCAGATAGGTGCTCAAATTTTAATAAGTGCCCTTCTCCATCAATATTTGATTTTTTGTGTTTCTGTTCGTCTTCATCTTTGCACTTCTGCCCTTTCCTCTTGTTTTAACTAAGCACTTTAAATGAAACATTCTGTTTGAAAGATGCTTTGCGAGGCTGGAAGTTTTAAAATCACATACTTTTGCTTCAGCTATTAAAACAGAATTTTCCCTGCTGCTTACATGAGATTAAAAACTTGAGTTTTTAGACAATGAAACTTTGTTTCTACAACAGACAGTTCCCTACATCTCATTTTAGGCATCAGGGATAAAAGTGAATATTACTGTAAAATGATAAGTGGTGGAAAGAGTACTGAGAAATCATCAAGCATCAAGTTATTGCCCAGCAGGCACACAACATCATAAAACATTCATATTTGGCTAGATATAGGTTGTGATGTCAGGTGACAATGTTTAACCAGCGTCTAAGGACAACGTTAATTTGATGTCCAATAACAGCGTCAAATGATGTTGATATTTGGTTGATTTTAGGTTGTTAGAAAGTGACCAAAATCCAACGTCAAGCCAACATCTTAAAGCCAACATCATATTGTAACATCAAATACTGACATTTATTCGTTAGGTTTGGCAACCAAAATACAAAGTCTGATAGACGTCATAGTGGTAACGTCCACACAACACCAAGCTGTAACATCATTAAACGTTGATATTTGGGTGATTTTAGGTTTAGGAGTTCTGACGTCAACCTGATTTTCATTTACAAACAAAATACAACGTCAATCTGGTGTCATGTTGATGTTTTGTGCCAGCTGGGTGTTTAAGCCCATTTCGGTCATCATACAGTAAACATCCGTCATTTTCTCATCAGTGACATGCATCTAAACAGTCTCTGGGTCAATGTGTGTAAAGATTTTGGACATCTTCTTGGACGCTTTTAATGCTTCCAAACAGTTTGCTGCAATTATAAAGTGAACTTGTCTTGAGGTAGTTCATTATGATGTGATTTACCTTCTATGTGCGATCTGATTGGACAGGAATCACAGGACTGATTTTTCTAATCCCCATAGACAAGAAAAAAATAAAGTAGCGACTGCAGGCTGAAGGAAAGCAGTGGAGTAGAAGTACAGATACAGCCCTAAAAATGTACTCAAGGGAAAGTGAAAGTACACATTTTTAAAACTACTTAGTAAATTACAATTCCTGAGGAAAAACTACTCAATCACAGTAATTTGAGTATTTGTAAATAGTTACTTTACACCACTGATAACGATTAATTGAAATGCCATAGTTTTAACAAGTTAGATGGTCAGTTAAATGTTAAATTGATGACCAGCTCATGTTATTAAGCAGATTATAAAGCAGACTTTCCACATTGTAAAAAGAAATTTACTTTAAAAAAATATAACACTTAAGTCATAATTCATGCTATTTACTACTGACTTATTACCTGTCCTATCCAATATCTAAACCCAACTACAGTTTATTTATTAACTAAATTCAATAGGATCACGTGCTTATGATTGAACAAAGCTGGTCCTGCGTTAGCTAATTCACCAATCAGAGGATTTCTAAGTCACCATAAATAACCTAATACCAAAGTCATCTTCATCTTCATTGAAGAATCCCCCTCCCACCCCTACTACTCCTCCTCCTTCCCTAGTTGAGTGGCACGGTGGCCCAGTGGTTAGCCATGTTTCCTCACAGCAAGAATGTCACTGGTTCTAGTCTTTACCAAGCCAGTCAACGTTTTTGTGTGGAATTTACATGTTCTCCGCATGCTCACGTGGGTTTCCCCCAGGTTCCCCAGTTTCCTCCCACCGTTTAAAAACATGCTAAGTTAATTGATTTATCCAAATCAGCACCATAGACGTGCTCCTAGTAAGTAGTTATCTCTTTACAGCAACCCATATCTGTCCATTAGTTACTACAGCAGAGGAGCACCGAGATCCACATGAGCTCAGACTCCCCTCTCGCCCTGCAATAGGAGGGAGCCCTGGGCTTGAGGATCTTATAAGCTCTCCCGGGACAGCATGCCAAACAAGCTTTATAATCAATCATCAGCTAAATGTGAGCTCTTGAAATTGTTTCTAAAAATGTAAGTCTATAGAACAATTAAGTTGTCCCAAAAAAAATCTTAGAACGTTTGTTGTTTCAGTTCATTTTAAATCAGTAGTTTGAACAAGCAGCAAAAATCTTCTTTTTTGTGTGTGTGTGCATAAATCTAAAAAATTAAGATAAGTCAACTGTTCCAAGTTTCACTGGGTTTAGGTAAAGTCAACTTGTTGCTTTTCAGGCAAAGGATTTTCTCACTTTTTGTAAGTAAAGCAACTAACAGCTTTTTACAGTGCATTAAGCGAATAATCATTTCTGAGTAGTTGTAACCGTGCCAGTAATTTTGCCTCATGGATTTTGCATGATGCACATCTGTTTTCAATGTTGCTAACAGGCTTTGACATGGTTGACTTACTAGCTGGGATATTTCGCTGTATATGAGCTGTTGTCAATATAATTACTAAAAAATCTGTGTAAATTGCATTCGTCTAAAAAAGTGCAGAAAAATTGAGCAAGAATGAATCAGATGTGACAACGTCTTCTGTAATTAAGGCTATCAGATGATACACTGTGTGAAATACAGTAACTGCATGAGTAAGTACTGAGTAAAACTTTATAGAAAGGTCAATTAGTTAATGCACAACTAATAGTAACTAACAATGATAAATACAATTACTGACACCAAGCAACAAGACTGTAGTTCGTGGGGAGAGCTAAAGGACCAAAAATGGTTATGAATGGCATATATATATATATATATATATATATATATATATATATATATATATATATATATATATATATATATATATATATATATATATATATATATATATATATATATATATATATATATATATATATATATATATATACACTTGAGATCACTCAAAGATCACTCACAAAAATGCTGAGTTGTTTTAACAAAGTTTGGTCAACTATGGGCAACCCAACTCCTGAGTTAAAATTTGTAATATAGATTTAATTTTCTGCGTCCCAATTTGCAATCTATTCATCCTAAATAGTATTCAAAAATAAAATTAGTGTGTCCCAAATCATAGTATGTTCAAAAGAGCATGCCAAAGGTTCCCAGATGGTCTACTATTTCCGGTAGAAATTCGAAGAGTAGGACCATCCGTACTCTAACTACTAATATTACCCACAAAACATTGCACATTGGATGTGAATTTAATTAGAACAACAAGAGAGGACAAGAGAGTAATATTGGAAAATAGCAGTAGCCAGAAGAGGAAGATTATGAACAGAAACATGAAACATAAAAGAGAATACAATAACAGTCAGTGCAATTTGACTTCTGAAACTAAATGCTTTACTTAAGTATTACTTTATTCTTTAACAAATCTATAAGCACCCATTAAATATTAGTGAATTTAAAACACCTTCAGCACCAATCAGACTTAAGCAATTTGAGTTTAAAGAAATAGTTCACTTATTTACTCATCATTTCATCACCCTCACGTGATTCCAAACCTTTATCAGTTTCTTTTTTCTGTTGAAGAAAAGATAAGATATTTTGAAGAATGTTGGAACTGGTAACCGTTGACTTCCGTAGTAGGAAAAAAAATTATATGTTAGTTAATAACTACCTGTTTTAAACAATAAAAAAAAAATCATGTTTAAATGTTGAACATAAAATATTTAGAAGAATGTTGGAACCGGTAACCAATGAATTTAAAAAAAAAATGCTATGGAAGTCAATAACTACTTGTTTTCTACAATAATAATAATAATAATAATAATAATAAAAAAACATGTTTAAACGTTGAACATAAAATAAGACATTTTAAAGTATGTTGGAACCGGTAACCATTTAATAGTAGGAAAAATATACAATGGAAGTCAATCACTACCTTTTCAACAATTAAAGAATTGTATAGTGTGTGTGTGTGTGTGTGTGTGTGTGTGTGTGTGTGTGTGCATTTTCTACAATAAAAAAATAAAAAAACATGTTTAAATGTTGAAGACAAAATAAGATATTTTAAAGAAGGTTGGAACAGGTAACCAATGTCTTCCATAGTACAAAAAACTATGGAAGTCAATCACTATCTGCTTTTAAAAATAAAAAAATATTGTTTAGATGTAAAACATGAAATATTTAGAAGAATGTTGGAACCGGTATTTATTGACTTCCATAGTAGGAAAAAATTGATATGCATACTGACATTTATTACATATAATCCCTTTTTTAACAATAATAAAAAAAAGAATCTTGTTAAAATATTAGACATAAAATAGGATATTTTGAAGATTATTGGAACTGGAAACCATTGACTGCCATAGTAGTAAAAAATACTATGGAAGTCAATCACGATCTGTTTTCAACAATTAAAAATATATATATAATGTTTAAATGGTAAACATAAAATAAGATATTTTGTAGAACATTAGAACCGGTAACCATTAACTTTCATAGTAAGAAAAAAAAAATACTATAGAAGTCAAGCAATACCTGTTTTCTACAATAAAAAAAAATCATGTTTAAATGTTGAAGACAAAATAAGATATTTTGAAGAATGTTGGAACCGGTAACCATTGACTTTCATAGTAGGAAAAATGTATTGTGGAAGTCAATCACTACCTGTTTTCATTATTTTAACAGAGAAAAAAAAAAGAATAGGTTTGAAATAAAGTGGAAAATGAGTGAATGATAACATTTGCATTTTGGGGATAAACGATTATTTAGAGGGCAGAGGGAGTCATTGGATCAACTGAACTGGTACTATTGAATATAAACCAGCAATGTCGGTATAATGGAGGCTGGCTTCAAATGAATGTTAAGAACTAGAAAAACAGCATGACAAGCTTTTTCAACATGTCCTTGATGATTGAGCATGCACTTCTTCCTGCCGTTTAGCAAAAAAAGTGCTTGGCATGTGCATTATCTTTATGCCTGTGGAGTGAAAAATAGCCATTTGAACTTTTCAGGACTTTTAAGTTCTTTGAGCGACTTGATTCGATTTGGAATGCAGTCATTGTGATGCGTGCCAATTTTATGCACGAATAAAAATTCGCCAAACAAAATAGAGAGCACAAAACGCAGTGGCCTCTGCGTGAGCTGAAGTGTCCTTCCCTCCAGCCAAGTTTGTGTTTGACATTCTTTCACCGTGTGGAATTGGCTTTGAGAAATGCTATTTCTCACACCTTCCGTCGTGTTCCTGGATATTGGTCCTTTTTTCTGCCCATGTGTCATAATGGCTCACAATCAGAGCCAGTGATGAAAGCTCTCATGTAATTCAATTACAATCAGCCTTTCTTTTGATAGGGTTCAAATCCTGTCCCTCGCATTTAATAACATTCCCTCCAACTGGCTGAGGATGTGTGTGTGTGTGTGTGTGTGTGCTCGTGTGTGTGGAATTACAAAAATGGCAAGAGTTGCTGTAAATGACCAGTTCCAATCTGCTTGACTGGCTATATAAATCACAACAGACAGTATTCAAAAGACTTTAGAAACAAAGTTAGCTAGTTAGCAATAGCATCTGCTGTTTTGTGCCATTAAATACACTTATTAAATGAACCATGGTTTTAGTTTTATTATAATAAATGTATAGTAGCATGATTTTTGACACCTAGATTACCATTTGTTTATCCACAGTTTTTCTAAAAATGCTAGGTTATGCATTGTTTAGCTAACAATGATACAAAATACAAAATGTAATAAAACCAGATTCATTTTCTTAGAGGGTTATAATGTAAGGTCTATTTACCTTCACTGATTCTTGACTTACCAAAAACATTCAGTTCTAGTTAATCTACAGAACTGTAATGTTAGCAATTGGCTAAGCTAAAAGGCTAAGACGTTAACTTGTGATTTCTTACCTGTTGGTTTCAGCACTGTACTGTCCACGTCCCACCTGATTGACAGCACACACTCTGAACTGGTACGTTCTTGCTGGTGTTAGACCAATTACTAGCAAACTGGCTAGTGTAGGACTAACATCATCCATGTAGACCTTCCACGGAGAATCTATCAAGAACAAAGAGGCAAAAAAGTTTACTGCATCCATGTTAACATACATAACATGATCATATATACCAACAATACAGCAACAATACAATACAGTATTGCACATCAGTTTGTTCGGTACCACCAAAAATCTATATACCGCAATGACCTGATGTACTTCTTTACATGCAAATGAATAGCCTTGCAGTGAATGTAAACCTCGTTTACAAGACTATATTGAAAAATCAGTTTGTAAAACAATCAGAATACATCAGTGTTTTTCTTCTTTCATATATATATATATATATATATATATATATATATATATATATATATATATATATATATATATATATATATATATATATATATATGTGCTATGGTATGCTAATTGTTGTTTAACAAGAAATATATACACTCACCGGCCACTTTATTAGGTACTGTCCAGGTGCTCATTACAGCAAATTTCTAATCAATCACATGGCAGCAACTCAGTGCATTTAGGCATGTAGACATGGTCAAGACGTTCTGCTGCAGTTCAAACTAAGCATCAGAAAGGGGACGAAAGGTGATTGAAGTGATTTTGAATTTGGCACGGTTGTTGGTGCTAGACAGACTGGTCTGAGTATTTCAGAAACTTCTGATCTACTGGGATTTTCATGCACAACCATCTCTAGGCTTTACAGAGAACGGTCAAAAAAAAAAAAATCAAATGAGCAGCAGTTCTATGGGCACAAATGCCTTGTTGATGCCAAAGGTAAGAATGGCCAGACTGGTTCGAGCTGTTAGAAAGGCAACAGTCACTCAAATAACCAGTAGTTACAACCGAGGTATGCAGAAGAGCATCTCTGAATGCACAACACACCGAACCTTGAGGCGGATGGGCTACAGCAGCAGAATACCACACCGGGTGCCACTCCTGTCAGCTAAGAACAGGAAACTGAGGCTACAATTCACACAAACTCACCAAAATTGGATATCGATGATTGGAAAAATGTTGCCTGGTCTGATTAGTCTCGATTTGTGCTGCGACATTCAGATGGTAGGGTTTTGGCCTTAACAACATGAAAGCATAGATCCATTTCTCCTTGCATAACCGTTTCAGGCTGGTGGTGGTGGTGTTATGTGGGTGGTGTGTGGGGGATATTTTCTTGGCACATTCGGCCCTTTGGTACCAAGTGAGTATTGCCACAGCCAACCTGAGTATTCTTGCTGACCAGGTCCATCCCTTCATGACCACAGTGTACCCATCTTCTGATGGCTACTTCCAGCAGGATAACGCGACATGTCATAAACCGCGAATCATCTTAGACAGTTTTCTTGAACATGACAATGAGTTTATTGTACTCAAATGGCCTCCACAGTCACCAGATCTCAATCCAATAGAGCACATTTGGTATGTGGTGGAATGGGAGATTCACATCATGGATGTACAGCCGACAAATCTGCAGCAACTGCGTGATGCTATCATGTAAATATAGACCAAAATCTCTGAGGAATATTTCCAGTACCTTATTGAATCTATGCCACGGATGATTAAGGCAGTTCTGGGGGCTTAAGGGGTCAAAAGCGGTACTAGTAAGGTGTACTTAATAAAGTGGCCTCTGAGTGTGTGTGTCTGTGTGTATATATATACACGCACACACATTAAATATATTTTAAAACGTAAATAAATAAACCCTTATTTTATTTGTTATTTACTCAAAACTCATCCAGGCAAACTCACAGCCTCTCAATCAGTTTTGATAGTGAAATTCAAATGAATCAACCAATCAGACACACTTACTGGCTGATTGTATTATTATGTTTAAAATAACTCAATAAATACAAGCCAAAATTGTCCTGGACAACATATCTTTAATTCAACTTCATGAAAATCACTATTTACAAAAAAAAAGAAAAAAAAAAAGAGAAAAATCAAGGAAACATGAGAGATTTTAACACATTGTTTATTCCTGCAAGATTATTTTTCACTTCTGACTACAACAAGTAAAATTAAGTGTCAAAGAAAGAGTGTTGTTTTTGCTTTATGTATTTCACTTGATTTATTATCAGCTGCTCCCATCATCTCTCTCTTTACAGCAGTTGGGTAAATGATGAATTTGACTGTGCTGTTGTTTATTCTGGAGGCGTTACTACCCACAACTCCCAATATATGAGTGTGTGTGTTTATGTGTGTGTGCTTGCAGTACATTAAAAATGATGGGAAGCAGATCAATGAACAATTTAGACGGTAAAACCACTCAAGCAGACCCAAGAGAAGACAGAAACCATGAGCAAGTGCCGAAAAATAAATCACAAATTCAACAGGAACAGTAAATATTAAGCTGCGGGATGCATGCGAATACCAACAAAGACAAAACCATCAGAATAATAGCGTGTGTGATCATTTGGATTTACTCAAAATCAAATGCTTGTAATCAACGGTGTGTGATTCTGTTTGTGTATATGAGCAGAGAAAGATATAAGTGTTTATTAGACATCCAGCACCTCAGTCCCACCCACATTTTTCATTGTCTTTCCTTTTGACGAAACAGAAATCAATCTCTTTCTCTTTCGTTTTCCTGTCACTGTCCTTTCCAGCATTCATCTTCCACCAATAACAGAGTCTTGGCGTAATACGGTGAAAACAAACCTCCTCCCACTGCCCTCCGCTACAATCAACTTCCATTTCTCCTCTCTTCTTAGTGGCTTCAGCCTGTCTGTCTGCGTTCTGGAGCTCAGGCAGGAAGACAGCGAGAGGTAAATGAGAAAGAGCTTCTTCGCTGGAATTCACTTGCTGCAAACCAGCTTAATTGAAAGCTGTAGCTAAGGTGCATTAAGTTTAATAAAGCATACGCCACAGCTCATAAAAACAGACACACACACACACACACACACACACACACACACACACACACACACACACACACACACACACACACACACACACACACACACACAAACACACACACACACACACACACACACACACAAATGTACAGCTATCTTTATGAGGACTTCCGTAATGACGTTTATACAGTACAAACTGCTTGTTAATGCAAATCCCTAATCAGCCAATCACATGGCAGCATCTCAATGCATTTAGACATGTAGACATGGTCAAGACGATCTGCTGCAGTTCAAATCGAGCATCAGAATAGGGTAGAAAGGTGATTTAAGTGACTTTGAATGTGGCATGGTTGTTTGTGCCAGACGGGCTGCTCTGATTATTTCAGAAACTGCTGCTCTACTGGGATTTTCACGCACAACCATCTCTAGGGTTTACAGAGAATGGTCCAAAAAAGATAAAATATGCAGTGAGCGGCAGTTCTGTAGGCACAAATGCCTTATTGATGACAGAGGTCAGAAGAGAATGGCCAAACTTGTTTGAGCTGATAGAAAGGCAACAGTAACTCAAATAAGCACTTGTTACAACAGAGGTCTGCAAACCTTATCAAACCTTGAGGCAGATGGGCAACAGCAGCAGAAGACCACAGCGGGTGCCACTTCTGTCAGCTAAGAACAGGAAACTGAGGCTAAAACTCACACAGGCTCACCAAAATTAGAATTAGAAGATTGGAAAAACGATGCCTGGTCTGATGCGTCTCAATTTCTGATTTCGATTTTTTTACTTTTTTAAATGCCTAATTTTGTGTAATTTATGAGCCGTTTTCTTCATGGGAACCACAAAAATGTCCCAACAAGGTCACAATTTACAGAAGTTGCTATGCCCACAATGTAAGGAATACAAGTTACACACACACACTCTTTTTTTCTTTTCTTTTAGAGCTGCACAAAATATCGTTTGAGCATCAATATTGCACTGTGTGTATCTACATAGTCACATTGCAGGATTAGATTATTTTTTCAATATTGATATTTTTTAATTATTTATACAACAATAACCATGTTAATTTCTGTACCAAGTTAAATTTTTGCTGTACCTGTATAATGTTACACTAAAAACCATGATGCGCTGTTTATTTAACTTTAATCTCTGCTCTGTTGTTTTTTTATTTATGATTGTAATTTATTATAATTTATGCAAATGCACTGTTTAGAAAAATACTTGATTGTTCCAATCTATCGAAATCAGTTAGGGTTAGGGTTAGGGTTATCACCATGGATTGGTCAATTCTTGAAAATATTACCAAGGACTAGGGTGGTTGTTGGTTCGTAGGTTGCTAGGTGACCATCAACCTTTTACTCAGAGGATGACAAGCTGACAAAACATTGCTGTCACTCTGATACAAGTTTTATTTATGGAGAATATTTAAAATCACTGCAGTTTTTAGGTGTTTTGAGATAATTAGTCTAAAAAAATGTGCATATTACATACAAGCTAAAGCTGATCAGTCAGTTCATGTCACATGACTTGTGGTGCTCTCGCGGCATTCATTCAACAGGGTGCATCTGGAAGGCCGAGCATGTCACGCCATGTCAAGCTGCACACCTTCTTTGGAAATAACGAACTTGTAAGAACTCTAGAAAAGATGCAATATTCAAACAGTCTTATTTGCAATCTCCAGCAATTGATCTTGCACAGATATATTAGATTCACCTGAATTGTTGACAAATGTGTTGCAGATCTATTCATTGGCAGTTTTTGTGTCCATCACTGGGCGTTTCCCCTTAGCAAAGAAACTTTCCAAAGATGTCTGTTTCTTACTCATTTTGCTGCTTGTGGGTTAATTTGGGTGCTCAATTGAGATATAAGTGAGAAAATACAGTCATTATTTAAAACAAAAGATAGTTCAGACTTATTATTCAGATAATAAACAAAATGTAAATAATTACCGATTTCTTGTGCGGCCAGTACAAATTGATCCAGTACCGCTCTGCGACCCGGTGGTTGAGAACCACTAATCTAAATATATGAAATCTTTCCAAATAAACCTAATAAATTAATATGAAGAAATATACATATTGGAATATACATCGCTATCAAAATAAAATCTATGTCAGATTTTTACCATATTGTGCAGCCCTAACTCACATGTTACTTTCATATAGCGTATAGTCATACAGTAAAGACTCTTCCCCCAACCCTACCTCTAATCCCAGCCTTTACAGAAAAAAAGACATTCTGCAGTTGTAAATTTTCAGAATACTTAATTCTGTATGATTTATGAACTGTTTTTCTCATTTTTTTTTATAAATACAAGTGGGGACCTGAATCTCTATGTGACGTCTACCCACACTACAGGGGACCTTCATAGACTGCAGTGACACTGAGTGTGAAGCAGAGTGAAACACAGTACACCAGAGGCCTTTTCATTTGATTTGAGCATGAATTAAGGCATGTTTAACCCTTAAAGACCTAGAGGTATTTTGTGGGCACCTAATGGGCCTATATTATTATTATTTTTTTAAAGCAGTTTTATTTTTATTTTAGCAGTCAGACTCAAGTGTCATATATTATTTTAAACAGGAGAACCTGAAGTTTCAATCTGTATCATTTAAAGGTCCAGTCTAAAACTTTTTTTGGTCCAAAAACATATGAACAGACAGAAAATATTCCAGAATTTTCCAGAAACGATTTTTAAAAAAAGTGGCATTTTCTAGTTATTACAAACAAAACCTTATGAAGTTTGTTTTTCTTTCTTTAGAAATACATGTTATGATGTTTTATACTTACAAAATAAATTTTGTCTACATCCACCATTACCTGAGCAAGTTATAGCAATTTATTTCAATGTTATTCCAAGGCGTTTTTAAATGGGGGGGGGAAATGCATTTATTTACTGACAATGTATTTGCCCAAAAGTTCTGGGAATGAACTAAACAGAAAAAAAATGTTACAAAATAACAGAACACTGAAGCAAATTTGACTTTTTTCAAATAATATATTTTTAGTTACCATAAACAACACCACTTATAATGAACAAATATAAAATAAGAAAATAAGAAAATAATAAATAATGCGTCAAAGTCCAAATAAACATGGTGCAAATCCTCAGTAAATAAAATAGATATAAATATTTACTATACTATAAATAGTTACATAACTAAACTAGATTCAATATGGACCATCCTTAGGTTTTATGTGCCAGCGTGGATATGGTTGTCTGTGGATACGGATATGGTTCGCGTGCAATGCAGACAACAGCCCAACCTTCATTTGCGTCCTTTGAAAACAGCAAGAGCAGCACTTCGTCTTTGCTGTGTCACTGTTTTGTCATGTTTTTGTGCTGTTGTGCATGCAAAAGTACTTAGTATGAGAATTATTTCATGCAAAACTTTTTTTTTTTTGCGTTTATTTAGCCGCGCGTAAATGTGCAGCCTATCTCTCATTCAGTGTTGTTCAAATAGCTGATTGTTGGTTCACAAAGCGAAACCTATGCTTATTGGTTGAGATAGAGCGAGTTTGAACCAATCTGGGCATGGAGGAGGGACAATGCATCCATGTATCATGTCTGATTTGTCCGGAGAGACAAGTGACGAGCGTCCCTTTGTCAAATCAGCGTTGTCAAAATTTGATGACGTAACCACACTGATTCCGGAGCCTCTGAAAGTCCGTGAATGTAATGTGATAAAGCGCTGGAAAGCTGAGATTCTCTTCTTTATGCCAATCTTTGAATTGTATGGATCGGATCAGCGGATCAAAAGTTATTAAACATTTAAGAGCAATACTTATTTTTAGCCGCGGGCGGCTGTCTCGGTCTTTAAGGGTTAACAGGCGACCTAAAAAATGTCCCCTCTTGGCTCCAGATCCCCTGTTAGTGGGTGTGTAATGACACCAAAGTCCCCTCTTTTTTTTTTTAAATATTTGTGGGGGTTTTCACCTTTATTGGGATAGGACAGTGGAGACTTTACAGACAGGAAAGTGTGGGGAGCAGAGATAGGGGAAGGATCGGCAAAGGACCTTGAGCTGGGAATCAAACCAGGGTCGCCATGAGCACCTTGGTGCTATGTGTCGACGCACTAACCACTAGGCTATTGGCGCCGACACCAAAGTCCCCTCTTAGATACAATAGGTAGGCAAGTGCACACACACACACACACACACTTACTGTTCTCAGAGAACTCAATGATGTAATGCAGGAGAGGGCTGTTCCCATCAAATGGTCGAACCCACGACAGAAGAACCGTCCTGCTGTCAGTCTCATTTAAAGCCACCTGAAGGTTGCGTGGAGAATGTGGAAGTTCTCTGAAAATATGGAGACCGAATCAAGAATTACAATAAGTGGATACACAGTTAACATACAGTTAAAACAAAAGTCTAATTCAATTATCCAAAAATTAAAGAAAGTAATTACTAAACATTCTACTTCAACTTTGTTCTAAAAAAATGGACTTCAGAAACAGATGTTTTTTTGTTTTTTTTTCAATTTGGTAAGTCAGGTTTAGAAAAGTGTAGGACGAGTTATGTTTATTGGGCTTATGAGTTCAAATCCCTCACCTTAACAATGTTCAATACTGATAAAGATGCTTGACTCAGAGAGCATAAATAGCCTTTAGGCTTGTATGTTCAAATACATGCAAGTCACTTTGTAGATTTGTGTCTTTGATGCAGTGTGTTCTTTCAAATCGAAGCTTCTACAGTTCAGTGGAGGACAAATGGTGGGTAGATAGAAGCATCATTACTCAATAAATAAATAAATAAAATAAAATAAATATCTACCACAAGAAAAATACATTCTTTATGACTGCAAGGTGTTTGTGGCATCTCAAAAAGATCCTATACAGAACGATTCTTTGACAAAAGCTACATTAAAATGATTGAGATGCATGTAGATTTTTTCTTTTGTGCTCGAGTAAATGTGTCAACAAAAACCCCTCAATTCCTGAGAAAATATAACATCCATTAATTAATTAATTAATTAATTAATTAATTCATTCATTCATTCATTCATTCATTCATTTTCTTTTCGGCTTAGTCCCTATATTAATCAAGGGTCGCCACAGCGGAATGAACCGCCAACTTATCCAGCATATGTTTTACACAGCGGATGCCCTTCCAGCTGGAACCCATCACTGGGAAACACCCATACACTCTTGTTCACACACAAACACTATGGACAATTCTTAGCTTACTCAATTCACCTGTACCACATGTCCACATGAACGCGGGGAGAACATGCAAACTCCACACACAAATGGAAACTGACCCAGCAGAGGCTCGAACCAGCTACTTCCTGCTGTGAGGCAACAGCACTACCCACTGCGCCACCCAACATCCATTTAATAAAACTATAATATTGGTAACATTTTTCAGTAGGGTTCAGTTTTAGAGCTTTGTGAATTACCAAGAAGGCTTTAGCTAAACCTTTATTTAATGTTGTATTCAATTAAAAAAAGCATTTTACATCATTGATGGCCAATCCTTTATAACTGAACACTTGAATAAAACACAAAAGAGGATATTCTGAATAATATCAGATCCGCAAGTGGAAATTATGGCAAAAAAAAAAATAATAATAATTATTGTGCATTTGTGACCCTGGACCACTAAACATTTTATGTTGCATGGGTATATTTTATGACAATAGCTAAAAAAATTATAATAAAAATATAAAATATATATATAATTATTTTAGTTAACTTTTTTTCGTTAAATAGTACTACACTAAATCAAATGCATGTCAGAGATCATACATGTAAATACACTCACAAAAAATAAGCAAAAATTATGTACAGTTACTTTCTCTTTCAGCATAATATGCTTTCCTTTTTGTGCGGATGTAAACTATGTCCATCATGATCCATTATATTTTAAACCAAGTATTCTCAAACCTTTTTCGTATGAGGAGCCAAAAACAAAATATCATTGAGATGCAATGCAGTGTAACTTTTTAAATGAGAACTTACAGCAATAAAAACAAACAATCACATTTATAACACAGTGAAGTTTAACGCTAAATACTCTAGTCAAGCAGAATCTGCCATTGACTTGATTTGCTCACCAAAGGCTCTGCATTGTCGGGTGACATTTAAACAAAATCTGATTAATTTATGCAATTAATTGAAACATTTAAGTTTTTTTTTTAGCTTTTTAGATTACCATGGGGCAAACTTTGTTTTGGGCATCTCTGTTTTAAACTAACAAAGAAAATCATGTCTATGTGATGTATAATTGGTCTATTTTCCCAGAATTATATAAATTGCTCCATTTTCTGATTTAGAAATGTTGTAATTTGCTCCATTTTTATACATTTTTATTGTAATTTACAACCGTGCATTTACAGTTGGTATTTCTTTTGACAAGTTTTGTTAACTTTAAAGGCATTATATATATATATATATATATATATATATATATATATATATATATATATATATATATATATATATATATAACCCTAACCCTAACCCTATATATTTAGATTTGTTTTAACCTCAGATTCCAGATATACAATTAGTTTTATCTCTAATCCTTACAAACAATACATTAATGAAAGCTTACTCATTTAGATTTCAGATTTCAGTTATCAATTAAAACAAAAACAACAACAACAACAAAGAAACTCTGCAAAGGGTTTTGTGGTACAACGTCCCATTATTCGACTTGAATGAGTAGCATGTATTGTTAAAGAGC
This sequence comes from Danio rerio, assembly GCF_052040795.2. Lineage (NCBI taxonomy): Eukaryota > Metazoa > Chordata > Actinopteri > Cypriniformes > Danionidae > Danio > Danio rerio. The sequence continues at coordinate 12,546,562 of NC_141021.1, forward strand.
AGCATTAACATTCAGCTATTTTGATTCCAGTAGTATTTGAACAACAAAAGTCTGAACAACTTGTCTGAAGGCTTATTTTTAAACTATCACTTTCCGCTGTTGCCAAATCAAAAGTTCCACAGCTTCTTCAACAATGTTACATTTACAAAAACTACATTACAATATCACATAACACAATTATGTCCTTTGGAGATGCTTGTAATATATGCGAGAGAGTTTTTGCCATCTGTCACAACAGCCTAAATATGCAATAACATCTAACATTGTTTAAAGCGAAGAACTGCTTCTCTATCCTCTAACATGTGGTAATGAGAGGACCTGTCCACTGCATGAGATTAACTTGAAAGTCTGTGAAATCACATTAGCATGTGAAGCATTGCCTCCCCTTCAACCTTCTGATGAGTTTTTTTTTCTCCAACAGAGTTTGCAGGCTGTAATATTAAAGGTAGGAGTATATTGTGGTGCTCTGTTATCTTAATGCGACTGTCAAAGGTATTATTGTTATTATTCAAATCGCATGTGTTTTCAATTTGTATCCCATAATTTAAATGTCAGCTTCTACAGTAGTAGTCTTTTTCTACAGTCAGCCCAAACCCAGTATTTTTTCCCTCACAGAATAACGTGTCTTAAATTAAATATTGCTTTATTATGCGTTCCGCTAAGTAGTGCTAAAAGAATTGTGCTACAATGCAGGCTGGTAAGCACATTTGCAAATCACACAGTTTATTACGGTTATGCCTAGTGTGATTTATGATTTGTAATATTTCTCAGCTTTTCTCACAGTTGAGCACTAGGAATTGGATTTCACGAGCTACTGTACGCTTGTTTTTGCAAGCAAATGATTTGTGTTATAAGAACAACATTTAAGCTTCGACTGGTTTATTTCTAAAAGAATAGTAACAAAGCAAGACTGCTTTATATGATGCGATTATTTGTTTTCCTGACCAATGGCAGACGGGATCTTTCCAAAAATATTCTAATTTGCTGACTTACACCGTGCCCTAAAACCAAAGGTATCTTTTCCATTTTAAAAAGAGTTTTTGTCCAGACCATCTTCACCGGCGATGTGCAAAATTTATATTTTAGAAACAGTTTCGATTTCTATGTTGTTGCACCAGAACAACAGCATATACTATATGATAATAGCCCCTTTCACACAGTGATATCAGTAAATATATGAAAAATTTCCAGAACGATTTTACTGGTAACATTAAATTCAAAAAAGAGCTGTTCACACAGGCGGGGATGTTACAGAATTTTTCCGGAAAAGATCATTCACACATCCATTCCAAAATACCGCTGATTCTGACATCGTTAACCAGAAATGACCTCTAAACGGCTGCGGTTGTATTTGTAAACATTTGACTATATCACCAACTCTGTGGATGGATCAGTATTGTGAACAACTTCTATGATAACATATAGAGAAACACTTTCGCATGTCGAGATGTACATGATATGTGTGTGTGCTGACGCTCACAGGATGTTTCACAGGCACACGTAAAGCTTGAAGGTAAACAAACAACGGCTTATAAGCATCTGATCGATAATTAATTATGCGGTTGGCATTAAGATGAACATATAAACGTTATCTGCCTAATTTCTAGCAGCTAAATGTGTCTGGAAAAATATTCAAAGGCTTTTATTCCCATAAACCGCGTGGACATGTATGCGTCTGATTGGCTACAGCAGACGTCTCACGTCAGCACGTTCTAGACATGCAAGCGCTCTTTCCGACAATCTTCCTTCTGCATTTACACAGCGCAGCATTCCAGCAAATTACCGGTAATGTTACAACTTCTCTTTCTGGAAAATAGCCAGAACGAATTTACCGGTATTTTTAAAAAGGCCCTGTTCACACATACACACCTTTCCGGAAAATTGACGGTAATTTTTCCGGAAAGGTCTGTATGTGTGAAAGGGGCCAATGATTACCTCAGGTACAGGTTATGCGCTTTATTAAATGTTAAATGCTACAAATGTTAGTTTAAATGACATTTTACCTCACATTTATTGTCATGCTACTGAAAGTAGAAGCAGATAGTTTACCTAAGATCTTGAAAAAAAACTGTCAAACAATTGAAATATGAAAGTCAGAACTGTGCACACCAACAACCTCAGTCACTCAATAGCCTATTAGTAATGTTAAAGAAGTTTAATGTATATTAAGTATAGTAAAAGCCTTTACCATTATGCCGGGAGTGCAGTGGCTGGTATTTAATTGTTTCTGCCATGTCGCGTTGCTTTGGTTTAGACAGTGGTGTTAGTGTCCTAAAACATTTCTTTTTATTATCAATGTTTAAAATAGTTACTCTGCTTAACATTTCTGTGGAATTCGGGATCCATTTTTTTTTCAGGTGTCCTTGATTAACAGAAAGCTTTATTTGTTTATTTGATGAATAGGTATCATTTAGTTTAAGTACCAATTCCCACTAACTACTGGCATATCATCTGATTATTATTAATAATCATTCTTTTATTTATTCATATTCCTTCGGCTTAGTCCCTTATTTATCAGGGGTTGCCACAGAGGAATGAATCACCAACCATTCCGGAATATATGTTTTTACGCAGCAGAAGCCCTTCCAGCCGCAACTTTGCACTGGGAAACACCCATACACTCTCTCATTCTCTCTCTCTCTCACACACACACACACACACACACACACACACACACACACACACATTGATACACTATATGGCCAATTTTGTTTACCCAGTTCACATGTCTTTGGACTGTGGGGGAAACCAGAGCACCCAGAAAAAACCCACGCAAACACAGGGAGAATATGCAAACTCCACGCAGAACTGCCTACTGGCCCAGCCAGGACTCAAACCAGCGACCTTCTTGCTGTGAGGCGACAGTGCTAACCACTGAGCCACCGTACCACCTCTTATTAACATATAGGCTGTTTATTAGTTGTTATAAAGTACATGACCTTTTTTTTTACATCGTATCGCTTTCTCACTGCACTTGATCCGCTCCAGAGTTTGTTTCAATCGAGCTGAGACCACCTCATTCAAGCGATCTCGGAGCGATTGATTTTGCGCGGATCCTAGCGTGATTGCTAGTTTCACATATGCCAAATGAACCGCTCTAACTGGGCAAACGAGACAGGTTCCGAAACAAAAGTGAAGGTGTGAAATCACCCTGAGTTAGTATCCACAGCACAAATATAACAATATCTTTTAAAATTAGGCTTTTATTAAATTTTTTTACTTTCATCCCCGCTCACCCCTACTTATAAAGAAACCTCTTCCATCGCTAAATTCACCCAATTCTTGAAACCAAATACTACCCTAAAAACTATAAGTAATGAATACGTTTTTGAGGTAAACGTCTTAGCTAATGGCTTGTTAATAATAAGCATGAACTGTACCTTAAAATTAAGTTTGAGAAAAACATAAAACAAAAGTCTGATCAACTCACTACATTCCTGCTGAAAAAAAGGTATTGCTTCCTTAAGAAATGAAATAAACAATCGTACTGATCCCAAAACTTTTGAATGCTACTATACTGTATATGCATTAACCTAACCTACTTAAGTAAGACTTATAAAATCTTACAAAAGACAAGTTTTTAGGCATTTTTAGATCAATTTGACGCTTGTGTCTTTCTGATTGAGAACAATATTTTCAAAAGCAGCCAATTAAACGCACGGCTGTCATCCATGCATTTCATCTACTTCAAAGATCGATGAGATTTTTCTCTGCATCCATCCATACGACAATCTGTGGAAGAACAACATTCAGCCATCTAGAAGCAGTAATTAATATCTAAGTGCGTGTGTGTGTGTGTGTGTGTGTGTGTGTTTAATTAGATCCTGATGCCGCAGAAGTGTAGCAACATTGGCTAGTCGTCAAAGGAGATGATCTTGGCCTTGGGCATCAGGCCTATCTTATTCCACTCTCGCTTTATCTTCCTGCTGCCACACACACACACACGCACATACACAGCTGCTCCATCCTCTGTCCTATCATTACAGCCCATTTTTGGATGGTTTTTTTGGCTTCAGAACTACATCTGGGATCCAAGCATCTTTCTCCTACAATAGCACTCCGAGCTTATATGTAGTGAGTTTTGTGCGCTGTACTGTACTATGAGAGCGAGCGTTTGCTATTGAGCGTGCATGTTGACTCTGTGTGTCTATTTCTGCTTACATGACTTCCAGTCGGGCACTTTTGGAGTCATTCCCAGCTGGTGAGATGACCCTGCAGGTGTAGTCTCCGATGTCTCCGGACCACGTCTGGCTGATTTGGAGTGAACCCTCCTTCATTGACACTCGCCCACCAGTCGACACGCTCAGCGGCTTGGTTCCTTTCTTCCATGAATATCTGAGGAGAACGAGAGTCTTTGTGATGACTCATGATCCACCAAAAATATCACACTCCTGTAAGACCTGCAGAAAACACTCTGAGCCTCGTGAGACGGTGCAACATCACATGCTGTATGAAGGTGTCTCTTCTTTATGCACTTGATAATGACCTGAACATGACGGGTAAACTGGGTATACTATTTTTATCCCTTATGAAAAAATAAACATTTCATTTCATAATGGTCAGTTTTCATCTACATGGGTGCTAAAGTGGATAAACGGTTCACCTAGCATAGCTGGTTACCAGAAAACATTGTTTTGGACAACGGTTAAAGAGATAGTTCACACAAAAATTTTAATTCTGTCATTATTTACTTACCCTTCACTGCAAAAAATGATTTTCTTACTTAGATTTTTTGTCTTGTTTCTAGTCCAAATATCTAAAAGTTCTTAAATCAAGAAGCATTTTCTAGACAAGCAAAATATATTGTCTTGTTTTAAGAAATAATATGCCAAAATGAAGCATATTATTTCTTAAAACAAAACAATATGTTTTGCTTGTCTAGAAAAATGCTTCTTAATTTAAGAATTTGTAGATATTTGGACTAGAAACAAGACAAAAAATCTAAGTAAGAAAAGCATTTTTTTGCAGTGTTGACTTGCTTCAAGCTGCTTTGAATCTTTTTGTTCAGAAGATATTTTGAAGAATGTTGGAAACCTAGAACTAGGCCCACATGAAATGGGTGCATGCAGAAATCCACAGATTTCCACCAATTTTTAACCCATCACTATTTATTCACTTGTGTAAATGTGTGTGAATATATATATATATATATATATATATATATATATATATATATATATATATATATATATATATATATATACATATATATATTTATATTTATATTCAGTTTTTAATTTAATTTAAGTAATATTATTGACAAATACAAAAATGTCCATATGATTTATTTTCAATACAGTTTGTATTGTAATATTTTATGTCTTTTAGTAGTTATACAGTGCATCTGGAAAGTATTTATAGCACTTCACTTTTTCCACATTTTTTTAATGTTACAGCCAAAATGGATTCAATTCATTTATTTCCTCAAAATTCTACACACAATATCCCATAATGACAATGTGAAAAAAACAGTTTTGAAATTGTTGCAAATTTATTAAAAATAAAAAATCTAAAACATCAGATGTACAGAAGTATTCACAGCCTTTCCTCAATACTTTGTTGATGCACCTTCGGAAGCAATTACAGCCTTAAGTATTTTTGAATAAGATGCCACAAGCTTGGCACACATGACTTTGGGATGTTTTACCCATTCCTCATTGCAGTACCTCTCAATCTCTATCAGGTTGGTGGGGAAGTGACGGTGTACAGCCATTTTTAAATCTCTCCAGAGATGTTCAATATGTGAAATACCCTTTAACCATTATCCAAAACAATGTTTTCTGGCAACCAATAAGCTTGCTGAACTGTGTTCCCAGGTATAGTAAAGCAGTGCTAACTTAATTTTTTTTTCAGAATTTAATATTCAAAGAATTTGATTTAACAGCTGCAACAATAGTAAATAAATCAGTATACAGCAAAAAAAAAATCTATAAAATAAAATTTAAATCCATATAATTATGAACTTACACAAACTCAACAACTTTATGGTTGGTAATATTGGTTTCTGATTAAATCTTTTGTGATCATTAAGACTGCAAACTGAATGAAATACAGTAAACATAGTATACAGAGTACATATTACAAACGATTTCTAATTAAAACAATGTCAAATGTGATGTAATGAAATTTAATCTGTGATAATATCTGAATTTTCAGCCTCATTGCTCCAGTTTTCAGTAACATATGATCCTTCAGAAATCCACCAAATATGCTGAAGTGGTGATCATAAAATAGTTTTTCTATTTCTGAATATTTTTGTGACTTGTGGTGGAAATTAAATGAGCTTTTGGTCAAGGTTTCTTGATGAATTAATAGTTCAAAAGAACAGCATGTTTTGATACTAAAATTATTTATAACATGGTTAAAGTCTTTAATGACATTTTTACAAACAATTTAAATTGCATTATCCTTGTTGCATAAAAGTATTAATTTCCTATTAATCCCAAAACTGCTGAACGGTATTGAATACAGTACTTAAAGCAAGGTCAGGTACTTTGTTTTCCATCCAATGCGCTCAAAGAAACAAAATCATTATTTCCAAGGTAACTGCATGCATGGCACACAATGGAGGTACAAAAGATCCAATCATCTGAGCAAATATTTCAGAATTGACTCTGGGTAAAGTCGCATTACATAGATTTGATGTGCATCTACCACAAAAATGTATGCAGCATTCGCAAAATAGTTGATTCACCTTAAGTGCCTCTTCAATTAGTTTGGAAAAGTACTTCAGTTGGTTGCTTATTAGTAACAGTAAAGCTTGAGTTAGCATCGTTAATTATATTCCAATGCAAACCTCACTAAGAATGCAGTTTCATTTAGTTACTAGGGTATTCATGACCATGATTAGAACTGCAGTGTTTGGTTGATGGTCAAGAAAGAAGCATAATATTCATTCTATTTCAGAGGTCGCCACCGAGAAATGAACCACCTATGCAGTAGGTGAACCAGTGACCTTCTTGCTATGAGACGACAGTGCTAACCATGCCATCCAGAAGCATAATAATATTAAGTAATTAATATCAAGTATTAAACTCAACAAAACATAAATCTTAAATTGGTTCAGAATAAGTCAAGGGTAAGTAAAGGATGACAGAATTTTCATTTTTGGTTGAACTAACCACTTTAACCACTATCCAAAACAATGTTTTCTGGCAACCAACTATGCTAGCTGAACTGTGTTGCCAGATATAGCGCCACTGAGCCACCATGCCGTCCAGAAGCACAATCACATCAACTAATTAATATCCAGTTATAAACCTTGTTTATTTACCGAAAAATTCCAATAGATAAAACAGCTTATTAAACGACATGCAATTACTTTTCACAATCTGTAGAATTTGTACAGGTTTCCCATTTTAATGTGTCAAGAGTGTTTTATTAAGCAATTGATTTTAACTTTACCTGTAAAGTGGATTTGTTGTACGTGATAGCATTAAAGTATCTTAATCCCACAGAACGTAACTGACTGTTAAAGTTAATTTTGCATCTTAAAGCTCTGTATCTCTTGCACTGCATCAAGCCATCTACATTTTAGCTTTAACCATTCAAAGTTACATAATGTGTGCCGGACTCAAGTAAAACGACATAACTAATCCTTCACAAATAAATCTCATTCATTTATTTATTTTCTTGTCAGCTAAGTCCCTTTATTAATCTGGGGTCGCCACAGCGGAATGAACCGCCAACTTATCCAGCAAGTTTTTTACGCAGCGGATGCCCTTCCAGCCGCAACCCATCTCTGGGAAACATACACACACATTCACACACACACTCATATACTACTGACAATTTAGCCTACCCAATTCACATGTACCACATGTCTTTGGACTGTGGGAGAAACCAGAGCACCCGGAGGAGACCCACGCTAAGGCAGGGAGAACATGCAAACTACACACAGAAACACCAACAGAGCCGAGGTTCGAACCAGCGACCTTCTTTCTGTGAGGCAACAGCACTACCTACTGCGCCACTGCCTCGCCCGATAAAAATAAATAAATCTCAATGAGAAATTTTCTGTTGTCAGATCTCTGATATATTCTTTAATGAATTACAGTTGTACAAAAACTGTCACTGGGGAGAACCAAATAGCTAATAGGTGCAAATTAGATCACTGTAAAAAAAAATACTGATTCATAAGTCATGACAACATGTGTTTTTACAGTATTTTACCTTATTTTAATAAATTAATAAGGTTCAATTACATTTTTTAAAGTTGCACAAATTTGATGATGTCTTAAGTCATTTTAGTCTACACTACCTGACAAAAGTCAACATCAACAGCCTCAAGAGAGGTCTCAAGAAATTTGTGCTGCCCATTACATTACAAACTACAGGCGAGGGCAAAGGAGGATAGCGCTTCTTCTCATTTAGCCTCTACATCAAAGTTCCTGAAAGCAAAGAAGATAAAGGTGCTCCAGGATTGGTCATCCCAGTCACCAGGTTTGAACATTATTGAGCATGTCTCAGGTAAGATGAAGGAGGGGGTATTAAAGATGAATCCAAAGAATCTTGATGAACTCTGGGAGTCCTGCAAGAATGCTAGCCATTCCAGTTGACTTTATTAATATAATGCAGTTTCAAGATGATGGGAGCAATAACAATACCAATTCTTTTTCCACTGCACCATGACTTTATATACTACACTGTACATTATTTCTGTTAAGTGACAAGATTTTTCTAAGTAAAATCAGACTTTACTGTCCTAATTAAATAATTAAAAATCAAGGCATGGTCATATTTTATTTTGGTAAAATAAGTGTAATCTAGAGACCTTTGCCTTTCAATATAAGCCACTTCTGATACCAAATAATCAACTAGAAGTCAAGTTATTATTTGTTGATCCTAAAACTTGGATAGGCGACAAGACTTTTGTCAGGTAGTGTATATAAGTTTAAACAACTTGCAAAATTAATTTGACTCAACGTAAAAAATTGAAGGCAGGAACACATTTTTCATCCCAAAAGGTATATATTAGTCCCTTAAACTTTGAGTAAAAAAGTAAAAAAGTGCAGCATTTGAAAAGATATCTCCCCAGTGGCTGTTTTTTACCTTAAAGTGAAAACCTGTGATTCCCAACATGCATGAGAATTGGAGCTCTGACCTGACAGTGACTCTGGGATCGTGGGTTGCTGCACAGTGCAGTACAGCGGTGGTTCCCTTGATGACACGCTGATCCTCAGGGGGTGTGGAGATGAAAGTTCGACCTGATTAATAACAAATGTAGTTTAGGACAAAACCACAGCTTAATCATTATTCACAGTCCTTTTAACCCTATTTGGTAATTCCCACTGACAGCTTCATTAGGAAAACAGAATGGAATTTACAAAGCATGAACGTTTGAATATTCATGCTGCGTCTCAATGAACATATAGCAGGGCTGTAGCAAATGAACAAATTCTCTCTTTCGCAAAAACAACCCACTGGGTCCAATCGACTTGATTAAAGCTAATGCATGTAATATTTTCAACATTACAATGCTTTCAGCCAGTGTATTATGCAAAGACAATGGGACTGTTTTTTTTTTGTCTAAACAATGGAAAATAGATTGCTACAATTCCGTGTATTCACAAGCTTAAAAGACTTGCTTGGCTTAATATAATGTTAATGAAGTCTATTACAGAAATAAATAGAAAAAAGTAACTTAAACCTCATTTAAAAACATCCATATATTCTGGCCAATGGGGGTCTTCATTAATTTAGGTGCTCAAAGTAACACTCAGTGAGCCACTGCTCCTGATGCTGGTGCTATTGTTACGACAAAACAACTCCGAATACAACATACTGATGCACAATGTGTAGCTTTTGGCTTTCATTTTCAGTTGAAGTCAGCTGAAAAGTTAAAGTTGACTTTTGTTCAGTAAATACAGCAGTCAGCACTAAAGTTTATCAAAACCTTTAATCAGAGTTGTCCTAAAACTATTAAACAACACCCATTCTTGTCTTAGGACAATTTCGATAAACTTTTTTTGATCCACTTCAAACAGCAGTCAACTTGTATTTGTGTATGTGTGTAAGAATATATGTAAAGTACTGTATATCTTTCAGTCCATGTATGGTTTGTTAGGATAGGACTTGTTAGCAATATTCTCTGAATTGATGGAATTGTGAATGCTGAACAGTACAAATAGATTTTAATTCATTGTGCCACAGACGCAAAGGACTTCAGTGGTAATAGTTTCCATTTCCAGCAGGATAAAGATCTGCTAATTGCAGTGAAATCCTATTTGGAGAAAGAAAACAGCTGATGAAACACAAATAGTCATGAAGTGGCCTTCACAGTGTCCAGACCTGAATGTTATAGAGGCACTGTAAGATCACCTGGACACCCTAAACCTTAAGAACTCTGGAAAGTGCTAAAAGAAGCCTGATATTACACAATGGCAGGACATTTAGAACCGTTCAAGCTATGCTTGGTGCCAAGGAAAGCCACATTAAGATGTTGTGTTGTTGATTTTTGTACATATTTCCTATATTTTCTGTTTGTTTTTAATAAAGAGACTGATTGATAAGTATAAGCTGGTAATAGTACTTAGGACTTTTGCAAAGTACTCTAACTGTGTGTAGAGGTATGCTTTGTGTTATCGTGATTTTCATACTGACAATACATTATATTCAGTTATGATATTGTTATACGAGTTCTGTAAGTAATAAAGATTGATTATAAAGCAGCGGGTAATTAACAACCAACCACGGCAATAAGTTGGCAATAAGCTTTCCTCCATTTTGATAAACCACTCTTCTCAGGTGTTGCACAAATGTGATTGGCTAGCATCAGCATATTTGCATAAAGCAATCTGATTGGCTGACACCTGAGTTAGCTTTTGAAAAGTTACAAGTTTTTCATCCTCTGCCATGAGCAATAAACCTAACGCGACTCATTGATCCCACAATTCAATTTAGTAACGTTTGACGTCACTGCATTCAAAGTAAATGACTAATGCTCCATGTAAATAGAGCATTTTGGGGATATTACCGTTTTACTAAACTCATGCCTAAACAATCCAGAGATTGAACAATCCAATTGTCTAGTGTTGTCTTTTTTCATAGTTGTGAACTATACATCAGAAGTATGTGTATTTTAAATGTATTGTTTGCATATAATATGCAGTCATGCCCAAAATCATTCATATCTGTGGCAAAATCTAAATTAAAGTTACTTTTAATTAACAAGCAAGTAGTTTTTTTGACAGGAAATGACTCAGGCTTCTCCCAAAAGATAATAAGATGATGTACAAGAGGCATCATTATGGAAAGGAAAAATATTTCTCAGCTTTTATTTACACTGTTCAAACACTTTTAAGTCAGAGTTTGCCAGGGGTATTACTAATTTCAGGCTTGACAGTATTCTCCAGGTTTAATCAGAGAGACGTCTTGCTTTTCCTTTTTAAGTGCCTGATCCAATAACACCATTATTTAGGCCGGTTGTCAACTATGTTCCTCCACGCAGCGTAAACCAACATCAGCATCATTAAGCATGCAGAGCAAGATAAACTGAGGCCTTGGGATTTCAAGATGACACTTTTCCCTGTGCGAAATTACTGCAAAAGACTTACCATTTCACAAATACCCTGCTCTGCTATGCCTTTACAATCAGGCCAGCTAATGAATGTGGCAATTAAGCCAAACAATGACTGCTGATAAAAGGCATGTTCATAAATTGTCTGCAATCCTGAGTCCTCTGAATTTTAAGTACTCTAAATTTGTTTGTACTTTCAAGTAATTAACGACAACATATTTTTCATAATATTGCACTTTCGTACTTAAAACTGTCAGGGCCACGGTGGCGTTGACCAGTCCCTCAGTGTTCGATGCCAGGCATGTGTAATTCCCTGCGTCGCTTGGCATTATGGGTAGTATCTGTAAGCCTCCGGACTCCAGCAGAGTGAAACGAGGCGTCTGCACCGATCCGCTCGCTAACACTTGAGATCCTGCAACATTTATAGAGTTTAGTCACAAAACTGCACTGATGTTTGACATGTAAGCATGTACAGTTGAAGTCAGAAGTATTAGCCCCCCTGCATATTTTTCCCCTCGATTTCTGTTTAACAGAAAGAAGATTTTTTTTTTTAAAAACATGCCGTTTTAATAACTAATTTCTAATACCTGATTTATTTTATCTTTGTCATGATGACAGTACATAATATTTAACTAGATAAATTTTTAAGATACTACTATTCAGATTAAAGTGATATTTAAAGGCTTAACTAGGTTATTTAGGTTAACGTTAAGGTAGTTAGGCAAGTCATTGTATAACAGTGGTTTGTTCTGTAGACTATAGAAATAAACAGTGCTTAAGTAGACTAATAATATTGACCTTAAAATGGTTTAAAAAAAAATAAAAACTGCTTTTATTTTAGCCAAATAAAACAAATAAGACTTACTCCAGAAGAAAATATATTTTAGGAAATACTGTGAAAAATTCCTTACTCTGTTAAACAACATTTTGAAAAAGATAAATAAATAAAAAATTCACAGGAGGGCTTTAACTCTAAATGACGTGCAAACAAGGGAGAAAGTAATGTTACGAACCTTTCCTCCAGACGATGGCAGGTTTGGGGGCACCGGATGTATCACAGGTGAACACAGCTGATGTACCGTCAGTCACCGTGATGTCAGAAGGGGGCGTGGTAAACAATGGTGACATGCCTAACATCAAAACAAGACATATAATTGAAAAAGAAAAAAAAATTACATAGAAAATACTAAGTGACAGACACTTAAAATAAAACAGTTCAGGTTTAAAATGACAAAAAAACAAACAAAAAAAAAACTGATACAGTATTTCAAGTATTCCATCAATGTGAAAAAATATGCCATTTGATAATGTAAAATGGATCATCATGCTAAAATGTCATACACGTATTATTCAACCATTCAGTATGAAGCTTTTAGCTTGGTACACATTACACCAAACGATTAGCCCCACTTATTTGGATTTACAGCTTTTCTCAGTGGCTTTGGTGCTTTTCTCACAACACTATTTACATTTGCACAACAGTTAATGCATTTCTCAAAACAATTAGTCATTTGTAGCAGTTTCTCGTTCCTTCCAACAAATTGCAAGTGCTTTGTGACATGCATCAATTAAAACTCAATACAGTGAAGAACACAATTGTGTGTGAAGGGAAGTCTTCGGGGGCGAGACGCATCATTTACCTGCAGAAGCGTCATGTGGGCATAGGGTTGGTCATTATACACTGTTTTTTTGAGGAATTTAGGATTTAGAAAAGGAGAAAATGGGGTACAAAACTTGTCGGTTGGTGGAAAACCATTTTGTTTTTTTGACCAGAACAGCCCAGTGTCCCATCATCTTTGGCCTATACTAGATTAAAGCAGTGACTGCTTAGTGATCAGTTAAGAAATGAGTGTGTGCACATTTGAGGAGTGTGTGTGTGTGACATTGTGAGTAAGTTTTGATTGGTTGTGTTTGGAAAAGGAAAGCAAGAAGCTTCTTGTTAGATTTTTGTGTTTTAGATAGAGTTGTGTGTGGTGTTTTGAGAAAAGTCTTTTATACAATTGAAAATTGAGTTCAAGGCTAGAAAATATTTTATGGTTTTGGAGATTTGAGGTGCAGTTTTGCATTTTGAGTGAGATGTTTCAAAAACTGTGTGACAAGAAAAGATTTTATGTGTAAGCAGTTGGAACAAACTGTAAATGGCGAAATAATAACTTTTACTGAAAGAAAGAGTGTCAAAATTTCTACAAAATATATTTCTCAATAGTAAATGTGGTGAAATGTGTTCTTGCTCACAGCAAGAAGTTCGTTGGGTCGAGCCTCAGATGGGTCGGTTGGCGTTTCTGTGTGAAGTTTGCATGTTTTCCCTGCATTTGCGTGGGTTTCCTCCGGGTGCTCCGGTTTCCCCCACAGTCCAAAGACATGCAGTACAGGTAAACTGGGTAGGCTAAATTGTCCGTAGTGTTTCTCAGAGATGGGATGCGGCTGGAAGGGCATCCGCTGCATAAAAAAAAAAATGCTGGATAAAGATGTCGGCGACCCCGGATTAATAAAGGAACTAAGCCGAAAAGAAAATGAATAAATTAATATATAATGTTTTTGATCTGTAATTTCTTTAATTTTACATTTAATTATTTCTAAAGAATTACAGAAATTAATTACAGTTTGAAAAACATTTCAATGTAGAACAGCTATTCAAAATGATTCTTATATTTGACAAATATGTTATTTTTACTCTATATTTAAAACAGCTCTGATCCCTTTTTAGTAGATATTTGGTAAGATATTTTGAAATCTAATCCAATGAAATCCCTACATTTTACAAGAGACTTTAGCCTGAATTAACCACTGCCATAAACTCTTGTAGCATCAATTTATTCACCACTCTTATAGCATCAATTTATTAAGCTATTCACTTGTTAATTAATTACATAAACATGACGAATGTGCCTAACTTTAAAACTCACAAACTTCAATAAAAAATGGTGTGAACTGAAATGAAGCTGGAGAGCAGAAGAGAGATGAGGATGACTAAGCGAGAGAAAGAGAGAGAGAGAGCTGGAGGTGTTGATTAAGTGCTGAGTGTGTGCGCGCGTGTGTATGTGTGTGTTAAAGGTTGATCTCTCAGTAGACACTGATTAATTACACAGATCAATGAGGGGTCTCTGAACTCCCTGATCAATTCACAAGCGAGAAGAGAAGAGAGCGAGATCACTGACTTTTAAAACATCCATGGCTGTATTTATGCACCATCCTTCCATTAGCTTGAAGCAATAGCTCAACCAAAAATGAAAATCCTGCCATCGTTTACTCACCCTCTTGTCTATCCAAACTAATAGCTCATTTCACAAACATAAAAGTAAGATACTTTGTAGAATCAAAGCACAAAAATGAATTTAAAACAGAAACAAAACTAGCATGAATGAGTTTATTAAGTACTGTCTGCTACTATGCTATGCTAAGAAGCTAAACGAGCCATTGGTTTTAACATCCAGGATGTTGCATTATGTTGACTGTAGACAGCATTAGCATTTAAAAATTTCTTAAATTAGCATATCATCTAACACAACTGCCACATTTAGCACTTCAACATTTATTAAACAATCATTGAAATGTTATGAAAGGTACGTTAAGACATATAAAATTAGCTAATAAATGTTATTAGCCTTCAACACATCATTGACATTCAATAACAAACATCGGCCATTTCGCAATCTCCAGATTTTCTACAATATCCTAAAATGCACACTTTGAAAGAAAATTACTAATGAATCACTAAATAATTTGACGCACAATTGTATACGTATTAAAAATCATGCCAAAAAATGTATTTTTAATGAAACTATTTGCATGCATGATGCAAATATGTGATATATTCAAAACAATAAAACAATTAAAGATATAAAATGTTTTTTGTTTGTTTGTTTTTAAACAGAGGCAGTTTTTTTATTATATTATTATTAATATAATTCAATTTAATTAATTAAATAATATTGTTTAAGTGTATAATTTAATTATTATTATTCATTCATTTATTTTCTTTTTGGTTTAGTCCCTTTATTAATCTGGGGTAGTCACAGCGGAATAAACCGCCAACTTATCCAGCATATGTTTTATGCAATGGATGCCCTTCCAGCTGCAACCCATCACTGGGAAACACCCATACACTCTCATCCACACACATAGACAGCGTGCAGCTCATCGGCAGCTGCTGCACAGATCAATCTATCTCTGTCTATTCTATCTAGTTACCCATCTATCTATAAATACACCTTTTTTTCACTTTTCATCTGTACCAAGGCCCGCGGCAACTTCTTCCTATGCTGTTTCCTTAACCTGCAAGCCTTTATTTTTACAAATTATATAGATCCTAAAGAACTGTATGGTTCTTACGCTCTGAGGAGTGTGATTCATGTCTTTTCAGGTGCACTCGGTCAGAAGACAATTGCCTGTGATATCATGTCATTTTGCTTATGATTGTCAGGATGATGTAGGCCTATAGTTATAATAATATTTATACAATATAGTTATAATGGTATTTATACATGATCAAACTAGTGTGCAACTTAAGCAAAACAAATACTTAAATTGTATTAAATTTGGTTTTGTAGTTCAGGCACAATTAAATATATGTTGCCGTTTATAAATCATTTAAGTTCATTTGATTGAACATATAATAAAAATGGATATTATCGATGGAGTTATTAGGTAAAATTGCTCCGTTTTACTGTCATTTAATGTTTTTGGTCATTATCAAAGCACTGGCATTTTAATTGAGCGTGAGCAGCGCAGCAAAATTAGACCCAGCGCCATAACTATTATGGCACTGCTGTTTCAGCGACGCTCACGCCTCGCACTGACGCGCTCCTTCTGGGTGCAGTATGAAGGCTCTAATCTGTTAACATGGACACCGAAAAAAAAAATGCACTGCTCATGCTCTGCTCACACTTGCGGTGTGAAACAGGCTTTATACAACAGCCTGTTGGGCTACGATAACAACCGATTATAAATTTAATGGTATTTTATCTTCTACATGTAATATGCTAAAATAAGTACAAAATATTGTGGCACATTGTATCATGACATCATATTTGGGTGAAAATCATCCAAAATGCTGGTGGTGACTGGCAACAAAAACTGTCAAAAAAGTGAGTCAGTCATGAAGGATTGTGAGTGAATGATGCCTGATTTTTTTGGGTGAAATATTTCTGATCTTACTTGTGATGACCAGGTTGGTGTGTGCTTGGATTTCTCCTGCTGTGTTTTCAGCAAAGCATTGGAATATTCCGGCATCGTCTGGTTGGATTCTCCGCACTTGAAGAACCATTGAGGAGGTGGTGAGCTTGTATCGAGAGTTGTTGAGTGTGGAGAGCGGGATGGCATCTTTGAACCACTCCAGCTTCGGTGTGGGAACCCCTGAATAATACATTAGGCATGACAAGGTTATTCAGCAGCTATCATAGATCTTAAATAAACATACACTATTACTGTATATTTAATGTATTTATCCTGTGATGGCAAAGCTGTCATTTTCAGCATAATTTCTCCAAGTTTAAATATCACATGATACTATGAAAATCATTCTAATATGCTGAAAATTATGCATTATTATTATCAATGTTTAAAACAGTTGTGCTGCTTAAAACTTTTGTGGATAATCCATTACTAGGACATGTAAAACAAAACATGATTAGTTTATTCACCAAAGACATATTAAATAAATTGATCAAAAGTGTCAGAACAAATGTTTCAGAAAAAGGATTTCAGCTACATTATTTAGTTAGAAAAATAAATTACAAAATGAGTTTTAATAAAAAAAAACTGTAGTTTTAAAATATAACTGGGGACCAACAATCAGGGGTACATTTCCAAAAAACCATCCTTAGCCAACTAAGGTCGTAAGGTCGTTGTTACAAACAAAGTTTGTTGATTTAGCGTTTCCCAAAACCATCATTGCAACAAACATTCGCAAACTGCGTTGCAAACTTGGATGTTTGCAACTATACCTCTGGAGCTGTAGTTAGAGCATAGTTTCTGGTTGTGTTCTATTCTAAGTTGTCCCCCCTATTGCTTCAAACCTTTCGAACATTCCAACATTCATACTTGGATTGATAAAAAAAAACCTTAAAGTCATCTCTATTAGGTGTAATTTGCTTTTAAGGTATTTTTTACAGTTGAGTTTTAGCAATCTTCATATTGGCAATTGTGTTCCCTTTGCAGTACACTTTGAAAACATTTATGCCTTTTTGAACACAGTCGTGGCGACCTATTATTTAACAGCAGAATTTACGTTTCGTCTCCAAAGCTTGTGTAAATAAAAATATATAGCACATGTTAATGTTTTTTTTTAACAGTAGATTATTTATTAATAAATGTATCTGTACTGTATTAAAGTTGTTAATCCACTTCGTTAAGAGCGTTATTATGGTCGTTTTACGCTATAACTAAAGTGGTTTAAACGATGGATCTGCAACAAAGAAACTACGGTTTTGGGATACACTCATCACTACATCGTTCTTTTTTTCAAATGATGCATCATACTATGATAGTTCAGCCGCGAGTTATGTTATTGTTTATGAAATGCACCTCAGCATGTTAAATCCATTTACTTACACTGTAAAACCCAAAAAGTTAAGGTAACTCAAACCATTTGAGAAAACCAATTGCAACAAACCATTTAAGTTCAAAAACGAATCCTAATGAGTACTGTGAACTTACTCCATTTTAGTAAACGAAGCAATTAGAGCAGAGTAAACCCCCCCAAAAATGAAGAAAACTCAAACTAATTGAGTACTGCAAAACCCAATAAGTTAAGGCAACTCCAACCATTTGAGAAAACTGATTTTCAACCTTTTGAGTTCAAAAAACTAATCTATATTACTGTGAACTTACTCCATTTAGGATGAAGTACTGAGGTATTTAATCAACTCATTACCTTCTACACTGAGTTCAAAACTCTTTTCAAGTGAGTAGAATGAACTTTCAGTCAATTTTGAGCTAACTACACTCATTTCATTTGATAAAGTTAACTGTTGGGTTTTACAGTGAGGATCATTGTTGATAATCTTGTTTCTTCATCTAACACACTTATATCAATTGTAAGTCACTTTGGACAGTCATTAATAGTATTAATAGTCATTATTAGTAGTAATATCATTATTAATAGTCATTATTATTATGCTAAAGATATTTGATAATAATATGTAGATTATAAAGTTTTTGTTGGTTTGTATATATTTAAAAAACTTTTTTTTTTTACTTTTTTTAAACATTTCAATGAACATCATCGATTTGTACTGTAACTGAAATCTTGTAACATATTTTTCAGTCACTTTTGATTAATTTAATATGTTGTAGTTTTGATTAAATGTATATAATATAATATAATATAATATAATATAATATAATATAATATAATATAATATAATATAATATAATATAATACAATATAATATAATATAACATAACATAACAACATAACATAACATAACATAACATAATATAATATAATATAATATAATATAATATAATATAATATAATATAATATAATATAATATAATTTTATATAATATATTATAATATAATATAATATAATATAATATAATATAATATAATATAATATAATATAATATAATATAATATAATTTTATATAATATAATATATTAATATAATATACAAACACATCCAGGGTATAGTTTAGCATTGTAATCAAGTCCAATCTGAACATGCAAGCATAGGCACATTCCTGGAATGCGTATGCATAAATCCATCTCGGAATATAAGCAGCTAGCCCAAATTCTTACAGTGCAGATTTACACGAATGCCACATGACATTTGGTAGAAGAGAAAATTATTACCAAAGCAGCCACACACCCACACGGAGAGCTTGATTTATCACAAAGTTAACGTTTTCATCAATAAACCTTCATCAGGGCACACTTTGCTTTAATTAATGAAAATTTAATCTAATAAATTGGCTTTGATTGATTAAACTTCCAATAAAATTTTGACATGCTTCACCGCTAAAAAAAAAGAGAGCACGAGAGAGGGAGATCAAGAAAAAAGCGCGAGTGAGAAATCAAGAAGAGAGTGCAGAAATGAATAAAACGCCAATTATGCGTATTAGCAATAATTGTAAATTAAGTTGGTCTAAAGCAACTCATGATCCGCTCATCATGGCATGCAAATGAAAGAGTATATCATGGATAAATCCTACAGCTCGACAATTTAAAAGGTCAAATATAGCAGAGGAGTCTCTGCGTTGAGAGTCGTGTCACACCCACAGGGATGCAAGACAAGGATGTTAAAATAAGCCTGTCAAAAACAAGCTCGCTGTAATTAAATTTCTGACAGTTTATGACAAAGTGCACGCAAACTCAGCTTCACACCCTTGCGAGAGTGCAAAAGGAACGAGTCGAGATTCACGGCAAGTGTAAATTGCAAGAGGTACAATCTCTGCCACATGAAAAGGAAAAGTCTCAGTACTTTCAAAAAAGTTTGGCGAAGGAGAAACTGTCCAGATTTCTGTTCAATAAAGGAGGAAAAATATTACGAAAGAAAGAAGGGGAGAAGAAAGAAGCGTTTGAGGTCTCTCTTTACGAATTTCTCTTGTTAGAAGCCATGAAAAGTGTAACTTTTAGACACTTGGCACTTTGTTGCTGAAATGTAGGTCAGATTTGCGCAGCTTGTTAAAAGGATTTTCAACTCCTCCGTTGCCCTGTGAGCCAATGATATACCTAATGTCTTTTAACTAGATCCTAACGTAGTATGAAAAGTGACACCAATTAGCGGCTAATGCCATTAGCGCCTCGTTCGCCTTTTCTAATGTACTTGACCTCTTATTCCAGATCACTCATTTAGTCGATTAAATAAAGTTGAATTCAAATAAGGCCACGTTGAGAAAATGAGCAGAGGTTGATGTGGTGCTTGGCGGAAAGGTCAAGTTTGTGAGGCGACAAACGGCTTTGATGATGGCAAGTCTTGCTGTCGACTCAGCACAAAAACTCAAAGACATCTTGTAGCAAATAGCGACTTAAAAGCAAACTGGGACACGCTAAATATGAGCATGCTAACATTACACTTCTGAAAGGTGCTGTATGTAAATTTTTGACTCTTCTAATGCATAAAAATACCATTATATGTTTGCAGATATTTAAGAATGCTTAGTGAACATTCTTGTTTACAATGCTAAAGTTAGATGTTCTGCTTTGAAACTGTGCGTCACGTGCCAGAACATCTGTCTTCGTTTTTTTTTTTTTTTTTAACCAACCCACTGCCACAGCAAATTATATTTCAGCATCCCGGGTTGCCTTGTTGGAAAACTGGTTGGAAAAATTCATTCAGTCTTTCAGAAAGGCTCTCAAAGCATGTGCTCGAGACCGAAATGCGAACTCTGGTGGACAGTAGCAGACTCGGAAATGAGATGCAAATTCAGAGTTTCATGTGAGGTTATTAATTAACAAATAATAGAAATATTACAAACGTAAACATGAGTTGAGAAGGTACCACTGTCACACCGTGTCCTAACTACACGCTACGTGACGAGAATTGCAGTGAAAAGTAGTGAGGCTGTTTGCAGCAGATGAAACATGACAGAACTTTAAATACAGCCATTCAGAAGCACAGAATATGCACTCACTCACAAAATGATAAGGTTTATAATCTAATGAATACATATTAAGAATTATTTAACATTTAACATGATTAAGTGTACAGTACGTGCTGAATCACTGATATGTGTTGGTTTTGATTCACAGTTCTAAAGTTCAATTTTAAAAGATTTATTTTATTTTTAGGATCTGAGGTGAACTATATGCTGCTGCTTTTAGTGGTATGGCAATAAATGTCATGTGAAATGGCATTCAAACTCACATTATTAGCATTTAACATTAAATAAAGCACATGAGGTGTACCTGAGGTGATCATAGTCAGTTGCAAGAAATAGAGGCCGATTCTAATATAGCAATTCGAGAGGTTGTTTAGAACGAAAACTCCTTTTATTATAGAAAATATATCCCTCTATAGCATGCCGTTGCTCACATAAACACTATTTAAATCAGCCTTAATGCACGATCATCATACTCACTCCTGTTTGTTCTCAATCTGGCAACTTTGACTTCCATGTGTTTTCAACCAGGAATGTAATACCTAGTTCAACCACTGGGTGTCAAACTTGGATATTGCACCTTTAAAGATGCAATTGTCAGATACATTATGTTTCTAAAAGGTATATTTGCTTACAATATCAGATTTTTTCTTGATTATTGTGGCCTAAAAGAATGTTAATGAAATATAAATAACAGTTAGAAAGTTCAGTTTTACTATTTTAAAACCATTTTGCTAATGTCCAGATCTGGCAAGAGCAATTTTAGCATAGCTTAGATTAGCATATATCGTTGAATCGTATTAGACAATAAGCATGTCGCACAAAAAAAAAAAAAGAAAAAAAAGGGAGAAAGACAAAAATTTACATCTTTTTCCTATTTAAAGCCTGACCCATCTTGAATATTATTGCGCCTACAGCAACCATGGTACAGCAGCAAAGTTCCTTGATTATTACGCCCGACTGAAAGTATTCATAGCCATATCAACAATATAACCATATTTAACTTTTAATTGTACACAACGTAACTACAAAATAGTCAAGCTTTAACTAGGAAAAATATTGAAACTTTTTATTGAATTTTGAATGAGATGCTAATGGTCTAATCTGATTCAATGATCTATGCTAAGCTAAGCTAAAACTGCTTCCATCAGACTCTGAGATCAGATGAATGGCTTTAAAAAGTTATAAGATAATCCTATTTCCAAAAAGTGAACCCTTAAACAAAATTATGTAAACAAGTTGAATCCCAACATTGCATATTTAAATCAGGCAGTGCACATACAGTATGTGTGTAGATTGCAAAATTTGCATTAGGCTCACTTAAACGAGCTATGTGAAATAAACTTTGGCCTTGAGGATTATAGTTTCCTGGAGGAAAATTGTTAATACAATATAAGAGTTTGTAGGACATGTATAATATGACTCTTAAGTGGTCAAACACAGAGGTGCTACACATGTGGCGTGTCTATTCTAGGGGGTGGGGTTGTGGGCGGGGCTTACCTTTGGCATGACACTGAAGTTCCACATTTTTTTCAACTTCCACAATCATATACCTCTTTGGTTTTGATGTGAAGTGTGGAGACTCTGTTCATACAAAAACACAAGTGAAAAACTTGTAAGTGCAAATAAGATATAAACATATCTTTAGAAAATAAGGGGTAAAATGAGAAAGTCCTATCACTGGAATGTTGGTAAAAGCTGAGTGGTTGCTAGGGTACTGCTAGTTGCTATTTCTTTGAGTGGTTGCTAGGGTAGATTATTGTATTGTTGCTAGCGTATTGTTAGGTGGTTTCTCATGTGTTTTAGGTGGTTGATGGGGTATATTTAGGAAGTTAACTTGATACTATTTGTGGTTGCAACCAGGGGTGACACTAAGTGGAGGGGTAAGTTAGGACGATTGTAAGGGCCCATGCACTTTTGGGAGTCCCCAGAGGTTATTAGTATTATAAGTTCTAGCAAGCGGGCTAACCTCAAATATTCTTTCCCATGGTTTTAAATTGCAACATTGGTTGCAACATTGAGACTTTAGCTCTAAGAAATCCATACTGTGAATTCCCTTTATTTTTCATTTATTTATTTATTTTTTGTTTGTATTTATTTAAATTTATTTATTTATATGTATTTACTATGAATAACTTGAAATTTTACTATGAAATAAGTTAATTGACTAATCCAAATCACCACCATGGACATGCTCCTAGTAAGAAGTTATCTCTTTAGAGCAATCAATATCTGTTTATTAGCTACTACAGCAGGGGAATTCTCGAGATATATCTGAGCTCAAACTCCTCACTCGCCTTGCAAATGGGAGGGAGCCCCAGGCTCAAGGATTTTATGAGCTCAGGGCTCTCTTCCGGGACAGCATGCCAAACAAGCTTTATAATCAATCATCAGCTAAACTCTTGAATAACATTTTTGTATATCATGATTCAGTTTTTACAATCTTAACTCAAAATACATTTTATTTATCAAATAGCACTGATCAAATCAAAACTGATTTGCATTCAATGTGTGTGTGATGATCTTTTCAGCACAAACAATATATAATTGCCACAAAAGTATCAAATAATTTGTGTTTTTTTTTTTTACATTTAAAAAAAAAACTGTATGTACAGTATATCAGAACCTCCGCATTACATAAACATCAGATGTACCATCATGTGGTCGAATAATATATGTTTCATGTAGTTTTTAGATGGTTGATTAGATGTTTTTGGTATTTGCTAAGTCTTTGCTAGGGCCACACAGAATCTGTGAATTTTTTTAGCAATTTCTGCGCAAAATTTTATAGTTAATCTGCGGATTTATGTGGAATATTTTGGCAGTATATCGTAATTAAAAATGTAATACACAAAACAAAAATAATACCTTTTAACTAGTTATTTAATGTTTACAAGACAAATCCAATTAGATCCACTAAAACATTGGTAAACAAAGCAAGTCTCTTATGTAATATATGTAACACATCTCCTAAAAGACAGAAAGAAGTACTTTACAAACTCTATTGTAAATAAATCAAATCAACATTTTCACATTAGTCAGTAATGTTACTGGAATTAATTAAAAAACTGAATAAATTTCAATTTACACACATTTAAACAAGTAAATAAATACACTCAATGATGGAATAAAAATCTGCGGAAATCTGTGGATTTCTGCACGTGCTGATTCCGTGTGGGCCGAGTCATACTGTAGCTACAAACAGTAATGCTTGAATATTCTTTGTATTTGATTTAAGTCTTTCCAAGGTGGTTGCTAAGGTGCGTTGGGAAGTTTCTAGGGTATCACTAGGTGGTCGCTTAGATGTTCTGTGCCGCTTTTTATGTACTTGGATTTATATTTTTCACCAATTAACATCAATACGATTGTGTTCTCGAGGGAAAACAGGGAGACATTCAAGATGTGCTTTTTGATGTCACGATGAAAGATTGAAATGTATGGATGTAAACTTTTACTAAACAGCATAAAAAAGCAAGAAGTCAGACCAAAAGTAGCAGTAATTTGTGCCATGCTTAGCTTATTATAACAGTAACAAATGTTATATACACTTACTGGCCAATTTATTAGGTACACCTTACTAATACCGGGTTGGACCCCCCGAACTGCCTTAATCCTTCGTGGCATAGATACAACAATCTACCGGAGAGATTTTGGTCCATTTTGACATGATAGCAACACGCAGTTGCTGCAGATTTGTCGGCTGCACATCCATGATGAGAATCTCCCATTCCACTGCATCCCAAAGGTGTTCTATTAGATTGGGATCAAATAGAACACATAGATCTAATGACTGTAGAGGCCATTTGAGTACAGTGAAGTCTTTGTTATGAGAACTTCAGGGAACTTCAAAGTCACTTTAATCACCCTTTTCCCCCATTCTAATGCTCGGTTTGAACTGCAGCAGATCTTCTTAACCATGTCTACGTGCCTAAATGTATTGAGTTGCTGCCATGTGATTGGCTATTAAAAATTTGTGTAAAAGAGCAGTTGGACAGGTGTACCTAATAAAGTGGCCGGTAAGTGTATATACTTTATGCACATAGGCAAAAGAAAACTCTTTCATCGATACCACTTTTATTTTCGAGTTTCATGACAGGAAGAGCAAGACTCCTGTTACTTTTTCTCACACACCATGCTTTTTTCCCTCTTCTCGCCTTGTCTAACTCACTCCAAATGAAAAGAGACAAAGAACCTGCTAAGCGTGATGCTGATAACAGCTTTTCACTTACCAAAGAATACTGCGAAAAAAAGGAGGGGGTTAAACAAATAACAACAACAACAACAAAACGAACAGCATAACAATGTTACTTTGTTTCTAATTCGCACCCATCTTTTATTCTTGCTTTGCTCTCCTCCTTTTCGCTCTTTCTCACCAAATCAGCACTTATTCAGTCTCATTGTACGTTTATGCAGATGAGGATATACATATTCAGATTGGCGCCTGGATCGGATTCAACGGCAGAAACAATAAATACCTCCTCCGTCTCAACCTCTTTTCCACTGCTGGCTGCTCTGACATGTTCACTTTATCTTTCTATAAAAGTCTCTCTGAGCCTCCAACAGCCCCAATTTATTCATCACTCCATTGGCTGCCTCATGCATATGCATGCCCCCCCTTTCGCCCAATCATGTAAGGCGCACACCTGTCAGATAAGCTCATTGAACGAATATTCGTTGCTGTTTCTAATAAGAGTGTGAGTTGAGGTATAAATATTCATAGCTCATCTTTTGCTGAAACAGATCTCAGGGCAGAGAGTAATATTTGTGTTTGGGGATCAAAGAGGTTGGGGATGTTTAAGCCCGATGACCTTCTAAAACACTGGAAACTGAGATTTATTATGCTGGGATCAATAATTAATGATGTGACAAGGAATGCTAGGAGAAAAATTTTTCAACGTGTAGATAAAAGTTTATAAGGAGCATGAGAGTTAGCTAATATTTAACTACAAGTGTTAAACAATAGTTTTTTAATATTTATAACACAGTTGGTTTTCACACTAAAGATTGGATTTTAAAGGCAGATCATGTCATTTTTACCACTAGAGGGCAGTTGTTCACAACAAACAAAGGCGAAGTTTGATGACTCAATAACTGAAGGTGCTTTTTACACCTAGACATTTGCTTCAGAACCAGGCACGATTGGCCCCTTAGAGCGGTTCTATTAGGCACATCCACTTTAGGGCATCCGCTGCGTAAAACATGTGCTGGATAAGTTGGAGGTTTATTCCACTGTGGTGACCCCAGTTTAATAAAGGGACTAAGCTGAAAAGAAAATGAATGAATGAATATATATATATATATATATATATATATATATATATATATATATATATATACAGTATATATATATATATATATATATATATATATACACACACACACACACACACACACACGCGCGCGCACACACACACACACACACACACACACACACACACACACACACACACACACACACACACACACACACACACACACACACACACACACACACACACAATTTCCACAGAAATTGACAGTGTGTGAGGTCAGAGTAGCTTATTTCTCAGAATTCAAAAAGTTTTCGAAACATTTGGAATAATCTAAGTACAAAAGTCAGAAATATATATAACACTGTTCTAGTAGTTTTTTAGATATATTACTAAAAAATTCTTACACATAAAGACTGTTCTTCCATTACTGAAAATTACTTGAAACCTTCTATAGTATTTGTTTATGTTCCTATATGGAAGTCGTTGATTGCAGGTTTCCATGTGGTTTCTATGTTATGATGTGACAAGTAATGCTATGAAAACAATTGTCAGTGTGCGAATAAAGTTTATATTAATTATGTTAAGCGAATATTTAACTAGATATCAATTTTTCAGGGTTTAAAACATGCACTAACTGAAGATTGCATTTTAAAGCCACAGCATGCAGTTTTCATCACAAGAGGGTGCATATTCAAAACAAACAAAGGCATAGTTTGATGACTCCATGGCTGAGTCTGGAATCATGAGAGTGGAACAAAACAAGGGTCGGAAAACAGGGCAAGACTAAACAATAAAATGCTTTGTAGTGTCACAATAAACAAGACTCAGCAATGTGTGTGAGGTATGTGTATAGTCTATAAAATAAGTTTTCATGAGCCACAGCTGTGTGCAAGTAATCAGGGGTAATTAGGAACTGGTGTGTGAGTGAGGTGCCTGATGGGAAATGTAGTTTGGTGGCAGAATTGTAGTTTGGGTGATAGATGTTTTCCAGTGATCTGCAAGGGCTAGATTGCTGGCTATCATGACAATATGACACTGCTCTATTATTTTTTGGATTTATTAATGAAAATGTCTTACACATAAGGATTGTACTTTTAAAACTAAAAATTCAACAAAAACATTGACTTCCATAGTATTCCATAGTGTTTTTGTTCCTACTACGGAAGTCCATGGTTACAGGTGTTTAACTTTATTAAAAAATATTTTATTTAGAGTTCAACAGAGAAAAAATAAAGGTTTGCAACCACTTGAAGGTGAGTAAATAGTAAATAAGTTTCATTTATGGGTGAACTATGCCTTTAACTTCTGCTGTCACATATGATGTAGGCGTCCCGTTGATTAAAATGTGATCAAGACAGGTCCGATCGTGATTTTGGAATTCAATGTATTTCTGAATTCAAACTGACACTTTCCACACCCTCAGAAAGATTTCTTAATCAAACCTATCCATCAGTCGCTCCGTTGGAGCTTTCTCCACAGTGGAACAGCTTTAGTAAATCAGTTTGAGCTACTGGGCAATGTCACTTGATCCAGTTAATATTCATGAGCAAAGAGGTGAGATATTCCCTTTTGTGCATGCTGTTTTGATGATGCATGTGTGACGCCAGCAAATTTTAGTGTCATTCTCAGATTATTTAGTGCACTTACATTATTTTGGTATGGTCAGCATAAGCATGTCATTAAGTATAGCTTAATATCTAAAGGAAATGTGAAATAATTGAGCTTACAGTCTTATTTCTAAAAGCATCTCCATCTGACAATATTTTTGCACTCTATGAATGATAACTTTAATGATTAACGATTTGTAAGACTCACAATTCTGAAAAAAATCCTATTTTTTATTCAGTGACAAAAACGAACTTACTTTAAATCTTCATTTGCAATTAAGCAAATTGTAATGGTTAATGATTAATTTGTGAGATGTTAAAGAGATAGTAACCCCCACCCCCTTCCCCGAAAAAAAAAAAATGTACTCACTATTTATTCACCTTCATCTTTTTAGTTTCTTTCTTCTATTGAACACTACTGAAGATATTTTGAAGAAAGCTGAACACCTGTAACCATTGACTTCCATAGTAGAAAAAACAAATACTATAGAAGTCAATGGTTACAGGCTTCTAACATTCTTCAAATTCTTTTCTTTTGTGTTTAACAGAATAAACTATTAAAGATTTCAAACAAGTACAGGGTAAGTTGCAGAATTTCCATATTTTGGTAAACTACTTCATTTTTTGGAGAAATTACCTTCCCAAAGCAAACACTAAGGAAGTCATTGGTTACAGGTTTCCAACATTTTTCAAAATCTCTTCTTTTGTGTTTAACACAATAAAGAAACCAAAAAAGTTTCAAACAAGTAAAGGGTGAGTAAATTACAGAATAAAGTTTTTGGGGTGAAATTACCTTTCAAACACAAGTACTATGGAAATCAATGGTTACAGGTTTCTAACATTTTTCAAAATATCTTTTTTTGGTGTTTAACAAAAAAAAAAAAAAAGAAAGAAACTAATGAATGTTTTAAATATTTTAAGTAAAGGTTGAGTAAATTCACAATTGAATTTTTTTAATGAACTGTATCCCTCTAACTGACAAATCTAATAATAAAAAAGTCTGAACTCATGACTCAAAAAGGTCACAGTTACCTTATGTTACCCATAATTGTTGTATTCAGTGGCAAAAACACTTTCATAATATCTGTATCAGCATCAACACCAATGGACAATGAATGTATTGTTATAGTTGTGTGTGTGTGCGTGTGTGTGTGTGTGTGTGTGTGTGTGTGTGTTGTTGCCAATTTGGCTTATCTACAGTAATTGATACATAAGCTTGGAAAACAGGACAGGAGCTGTACTTGACTGGAAATAGCTGCCCAGAGGCATTATCTAAATGTCACCAAGTGCCAAAAAAATAACAAACTTTTTACTATACAAGAGAAAAATTGAGCTGACTATGGTATTTAATCCAAGGATATGCTTGGAATCAAATCCATCTGAAACCAAAAAAAAAACTTCTCTTTAGGGCATTCTAGCTAAATGATATTTAAAATTCTGTCAGAACTTGCATGCAGCACAGGAAGAACAATACTGGTCATCTTACCCAGAACAGAGAGGTATGCTTTGGCTTCTGTGCTCTTTTGACTGCTGTTTCTGAGCGTGGCCTCGCACACGTACAGACCGCCGTCTGCTGAAGTGGGGTTACTGATGACCAGCCTGCGACCGAACGAGTCCACTCCTGCTGTTAGTCTCACCCCATTACGCTTCCAGAACACCTGCAGCCTGTCAAGAGATCTGCTCCACACAAACACACACACAAACACTGCACATTAACCGCCATACTGACATTAATACTCATGCCAAGAACTATAACGAGCACAGCAATTAGCTATCTGTTAAATAAGCAAGAAAAAAATACAATATATGGTGAATAAAGTGTGTGGGCAGCTCTAATCTCATAGAAGTCTAATTTTAATGTATGAAAGAACAAAAATAAATGTCAGAAAAAATACTGTCACATATTATTAGGGGGCAAGCACTATATGTTTATAGGTACCTATTATATCCATTAGTGTTCTTCTGTTATAGCAGCTCTATTAAGTCTATAGCGGCTCATATAATATGTTGTGCAATTGATTAACCATGTCAGTTTTAATTACTCTAGTGCCACCAACTGTCTAAATCAGCTTTTTTTTGTTTCTCAAATAAAGAGCAAATTAATTTTGAAAAGTTGACATTAGGTTATTTCCAGAACACTTAAAAATTGTTACATCTCAATACATCTGTTGCTATATTTCTGTAAAGCTATGACATCTCGACACCAAATTGTCGGTGCGTTCCAAATGAGAAATATTGTGAAGGCAGTGTTGTCAGATATGGCTGACTTTTTTTCAGCCCAAAAGCTGTCAAAAACCTACCTAAGCGCACAAAAAAATGCCCAAAAAATTAGATTAACATTTTATTTGAAGGTGCGGTATGTAAGTTTGACACTCCGAGGTTGAACTATTGCATTCCAGGATCAAAACAAACGCAAGCACATATTGCCAGATTGACGACCATCAGCAACTATCGAGCCTAAAGGCGGTTCCAAATAAAAGCAACGGCACGCGATAGAAGGAATATTTTCCATATTAAAAGGAGTCAACATCTGAAATTTATATTTTAGAAACGGCTTTTATTTATCAGGTAAACAACAGAATGCACTGATTTAGGGTACACCTCATGTGCGTTATTCAGTAAGCTGGGAAAAAAAAAAGACAGCGTTCCGGCACGTAACGCCCATTTTCAAAGCAGAATATCTGACTTCAGCATTGTTTTTCAGATAAACAAGTTTGTTCACTTGGCATGTTTCTTAAATATCTGCAAACATATTATGGTGTTTTTATGTTTTACAAGAGTATTAATATACAAAAAAAAAAAAAACGTACATACAGAACCTTTCATTTTAATTTATTTAAATTGGAATTAACCATTACTTTAACTGTCAGAATTTTAACCATACAGCAACCAACACCAGCATGCACAGAACCACGACATAACCGGATCACATCGAAGTACCAGCACCCACACGTGCACTTAATGCTGTGTAGATCGCACTACCTACCTTATTAGAGTATTTTTTACTTTCGAAATGGGGTATAAATTCCTCCCATTTGGTGTTTTAAATTATCTTGAACATTATTAGGTGCTGCTTGTCAATCAGACTATGCTTCTGTTTGTTCTTGCTGTCAATTGCGGAAAGAAAATGATAGAAAAAAGTGTCATGGTAAACGCTGTGTGTGCTGCAGGCGCTCTGTGATGCGCATGCACACAAATGGGAGTCAGACTTTGATACATCTTTCCTTCACCTCCTTTTGTGGGTGGGCCTATGTGGTTTGCGCTATGCACTGGTACCTGCTAACTCAATGGAGAAGCACACAGTTGTTTTGTCAAATAAGTTTCATATAAAATTTACGTTTCAAAACTGCTCAAATTTTGTCAACCTGCCAATGCCACTTTTTACCTGCAAAATCAAATCCAAAACCTCCAAATCTGGCAACACTGTCTGAAGGGCACCTTGGAGGCAAAACAAACATGGCTGCCATATTGAAGTGTTGTTCCAAATTGAAGTGTTAAAACTGGCCACTTAAAAATGGCCTTTCAGAATGAAGGATTTTGAATTATACAACTAATGGACACTTTAGGCCTCCATGATCTTTTGCTTTTGGAAAGTTGTTTGGTGTTGCACACTGCGTTCCATTTGGAAGGGCTCATCCCTATGGTTCGGGTCAGTATGCTTTGATAATAGTGGCACCTACTGGTCAATATGAGACTAGCGCCATCTATCGGTTAAACGTAATAAGCAATTATATTATTGCTTATTCCACAGGTGTCAAAGCCAGTTCCTGGAGGGCGGCAACCTTGCACAGTTTAGTTCCAACCCTGCTTCAACACACTTACCTGTGGGTTTCAAACAAGCCTGAAGGACTCAATAAGTTTGATCAGGTGTGTTTAATTAGGGTTGGAACTAAACTGCAGAGCTCCAGGAACTGGCTTTGACACCTGTGGCTTATTGTACTATTGGGCTACCTATATATGCCTAAAGACTCAATGCACATAGTGCTTAAGCCCGTTATTGCTGCTTGCAGCTATATACAACTAAATCACTTGATTTTTTTGTCAAATGCCATAGTAATTGTGACATAACTAAATAATAAAGGCTAATTTAAAAAAAAAATGTATATTTAAAGGGATAGTTGACACAAAAAGGAATATTCTGTCATCATTTATTCACCCTTCATTTATTTAAAACCTATTTGAGTGTCTTCCTTTGTTGAACACAAAAGAAGATGTTTTGAAAGATGCTGGTTGCTGGGACCAAATGACTTCTAAAGTACTTTACTTTCCTAGTATGGAAGTCGACTGGTCTTATCCAGCATTCTTCAAAATATCTTCTTTTGTGTTCAACAGAAGAAAGAAACCCATTAAGGTTTGAAACCACCCTTTAAATTACATGCTAATCCGGCTTTACATTGTACAGTATGTCAGCACACATTTTATAAATATGTACCAAACTGATCAAATCTAAACATTAACAAATGCATAACAGAGTCAAAGCCATCATGTTTTATCAGCAAGAAAAGGGAAATAACAGACTAACAGGCTAACAATTCTGACTAATGCAAATGACGTCACCAGTGTGACAGATAACAAAAGCAAGATAACAATGACAAACATCTCAGAAATGACTGAGGAGCCCTGTTTTTACCGGACCCCTGCCAGTGAGTCACAGCCATCGGGACGACCCACCTTGCATTAGCGACGCACTCAAGAGTGGCTTCACTCGCCCCCACAACCACTGATGTGTTCTTAGGTGCAATCACTATCACTGGGGCAACCAATTCAGCCGGGGCAATAACGTCTGCTATGAAGAGAGACAGGGAAAAGAACGGTTAAAAAAAATGAGACAGAGAGAGAGAGAGACGGCTGATTATTGGCACAATCAATCAGGTTAATAGACTGAGCATCATGGGGGAGATAAGGTTTTGTGATGAGGTGCTAAGATTTTTTTTTTCCGCTTGTCTTGCTTTCTTCTTTTTCTTCTCTCCTTCAATCATTGCGTTCTTTAAAAAAAACCCATAATACATGCAGACGAAAGTCAAATGACTATCTTCGGTTGACAGATGATGGAGAAGGGAAAGAAAGAGCTGGAGATGGAGGAAGATAGGTGAGTGGCGAAAATGACATGTGATTGCATCTTTTAAAGGAATAGTTCAGCCAAAAAAATGAAAATTATGTCATTTACTTCTCCTTGTGTCATTGCGTGCAATTACACCGAATGAGAAATGGAGCTTACAATCGGAGGAAAAAAAGATGGAAAGGCACTATAAAAGTTTCATAAGAGATGCACATGACTCTTGCAAGGCATTTTATGAAATGTTTCTATACCATTCTATTATGGTGCGTTTATGTGAGAAATCATTACTTCTGATTTATAAATGAATCTGCCTTTTTGAGCGAATCAATTGATCCCTTTTTTCAAAGACGCTCCCATTCAGAGTATTTAACTATAATAATTCAGTGAATAAGTAGATTTCCCAGAGATGGGTTGCGGCTGGAAGGGCATCCACTGTGTAAAAAACAAAACATGCTGGATAAGTTGGCGGTTCATTCCACTGTGGCGACCCCAGATCAATAAAGGGACTAAGCCGAAAAGAAAATGAATGAATGATTAAGGAGATTACACAATATTAACAATTATTGCATGATTTAACATGACATTTTAATTCATATCATTATTTTAGATCTATATTATATTATATTATATTATATTATAATATATTATATTATATTATGTTTTATTATATTATATTATATTATATTATATTATATTATATTATATTATATTATATTATATCCATATTATTCTACAATTCATACCCTAATTTATGGTGCATTGGCACATTATTTTGATGGTCCAGTTGAGTATTAGTAGACTGTCTGCTTAATATCTGTTACTTAATATACTGCTCCTTCAACAGACATTTGACTGACTATAAGAAACTTTGCAAGTATGTCAACTTACACTAACCCTAATCCCAACCCTAACAGTCTACTTATAATCGAATGAGAATTAGTTGACATGTAACTTAAATTCAACAAAATGGACCATTAAAATAAAGTGTGACTCAATAATTCAGACATTTGATTTAAAAACTGACTAAATAAAAATACTAATATTCTATATCTATATTTTTCCATATTATTCTACAGCTCATCCTCTAATTGCAGTGCTACAGTGGTACGGTGAAGTTCGTTTCGGTTCGGTATGCTTTTATGACCGCTTCTACAAAAGGTACCTAAAAGCGAACCATACCATACCACTTTTTGGGTACCCTTTGCAAAGGGTACCTAGCACAGCAAAAGGGTACCAAAAGGTGAAGCTAGACGCGCAACTGAACGCTATTTTACAGCAATACTTAACTCGCTCGTGAACAAGCTAGAATGAAGACAAAAGAACCGCCATGTTTTAAATACACAGCCAAGACATTACACCATAATAATATATACATATAATAACAAGCTATGGTCGACCCGAGCTTAAACAAACCTTTCGTCATCTTGATGAACAGCCACAAAGCCAGGAAGAAAAGCAACATCTGCCTTGTGCACTGTAATTGATTACAAGGCCATCTAAAGTGTGAGCAGTTTAACTTTCTCGTTTGCGCTTGCTGCTCGTCTATTTGAAATAACAAACTTCTTGAGCTGATGATAATAACCTGCACGTGATTATTGAAGTGCTTCTGACATTTGATCCTTTCAGAAACAAACAAACGCGAGACTGATGTGAGAAAAAACAAAGGAGAAGCCGGAACAACAAAAGAGCAAATGATTCTTTCAGCAACCTAAAACATGAACAAACTGCCATGTTTAACTATTATCATCACCTTCTGGACTATTATGATTTTGGATTGACGGATTTACTTTCTTACAAGAGGTTACTGGTGAAAATTAAAGATACAGATGAGAGGTTTGCACTGAATGTGGGTTATATGTTGAGTTTCATTTCTGAACTCAAATAAGGACTAAATGTATGCTGTGAGTAGTTTTCCTGTAATTGGTAACATATCGGAGACTGTAAGGGCTGATCATGTTTATATACGTTGCATTTATTTATTTATTTTATAAAATGCAGTTGTAGGCTATTTTGCATCACTGATCTGCAGTTATAATCAAATCATGTTCATATAACGTTATACACAAGTATTTATGTGTATAAAGCATCCGTTTTGTGAAAAGTCATTCTCATATGGTGTGAACCATTCGCACAGCTTTACTTGACATTTTCTGGAGTAAGAATGTAGTAGACTGAAACTTTATGTCTTACACCACGCCCAACAAAAGGGTACCATTGGTACCCTTTTAGCAGTGGAAATGCAAGCCTGATTAAGATGACTAGTACCGACCCGTACCGTACTGTACCACTCAGTGGAAACGGGCCATAAATTACAAAATGATTCAACTCATTGAATCAATTTAGAGTTTTGTATTTAAAAACAGGCTAAATAAAAAATATATATACTATTTTATATATATTTATCCATATTATTCTACAGCTCATACTCTAATTACTGGCATTATTTACAAAATTTGAGATTTCTGATTAAATAATAAGCAAAAAAAAAAAGTCAGATATTTTCTGTTAATCAGTTTATCTAATTTGCAAAATGATTCAACTCAGGGACTCAGTATTTCAGACTTTCGATTAAAAACAGACTAAATAAAATACATTTTTGTTACGTATGCAGACACTTTTCCTGGCTTTTAAAACTTGTAATATCCGTAGCTTGTACTGTAAGTCATGCATTTTTCTTTTATGATACTTTTATACATTTTAAATATAAAATAGAAAATGATATGAGTAAATAACAGCATTTTCCATTTATAAGAATGATTCCTTTAAGCACTGACGAGAACGGTGAACATGCACCTCAGATGAAAACCAGTCTACCATGACAAATAAACTGGCACACAGATGCAAACACACACACGTACACGCACACTCACACACACACACACACGCTTTGATCTGATCTTTGATCAGTGACTGGAAAGGTGTAATGCTTTCTCACATCCTCCAAACCCTGAGCATGACAGATGCTCTAACTTTTGTAATATCAGTAGGAATGTATGTAATTTATGCATTCATCTCACTGTATCTCATCATTCAAAAAGATGACAAACAAAGCACAAAAAAAAAAAAAACTAGCGAAGCAGAGCAAAAATGAAATACAAAAGACTGGAGCGAGCGAATTGGAATTGGACAGGAAAAGTCAATAAGAAAAGGAAGAAGATATATAGCAGTACTCTTTCTGAGACATCTAAACACGGTGTTATTTCAGAACTGTAGATGTACACTCACTGGCCACTTTATTAGGCATAACTGCAGTTAAAACACATTTTTAATCAGCCTATCACATGGCAGCTACTCAATGCATTTAGGCATGTGGACATAGTCAAGACGATCTGCTGCAGTTCAAAGCGAGCATCAGAATGGGGAAGAAATGTAATTTGAGTGACTTTGAACATGGCATGATTGCAGGTATCAGACGGTCTGAGTATTTCAGAAACTGCTGATCTACTAGGATTTTCACGCATAACCATCTCTAGGGTTTACAGAGAATGCTCAGAAAAAAAAGAAAATATCCAGTGAGCGGCAGTCCTGTGGGCGCAAATGCCTTGTTGATGGAGAATGACCAAACTGGTTCAAGCTGATAGAAAGGCAGCAGTAACTCAAATAAGAACTCATTACAACCAAGGTATGCAGAAGAGCATCGCTGAATGTGCAACATGTCAAACCTTGAGGCAGATGGGCTATAGCAGCAGAAGACCACACCAGGTGCCACTCCTGTCAGCTAAGAACAGAAAATTGAGGCTACAATTTGCACAGGCCCACCAAAATTGTACAATAGAAGATTGGAAAAACAATGCCGTGTCTGATGAGTCTCAATTTCTGCTGCGACATTCAGATGGTAGGGTCAGAATTTGGCATCAACAACATGAAAGCAAGAATCCATTCTGCCTTGCATAAATGATTCAGGCTGGTGGCAGTGGTGTAATGTGGGTGGTGTGTTGGAGATATTTTCTTGGCACACTTTGGGCCCATTAGTACCAATTGAGCATCATGTCATCGCCACAGCCTACCTAAATATTGTTGCTAACCAGGTCCATCCCTTTATGACCACAGTATACTCATCTTCTGATGGCTACTTCCAGCAGGATAATGCACCATGTCATAAAGTGTGAATCATTTCAGGTTTCTTGAACATGGCAATGAGTTCACTGTTCTCAAAGGGCCTCCAAGGTAACCAGAGCTCAATCCAATAGAGCACCTTTGGAATGTGGTGGAATGGGAGATTCGCGTCATGAATGTGCAGCCAACAAATCTTTAGCAAATGCGTGTTTCTAACATATCAATATAGACCAAAATCTCAAAAAAATATTTCCAGTATCTTGTTGAATCTATGTCACAAAGGATTAAAGCAGTTCTGAAGGCAAAAGTGGGTCCAACTCGGTACTAGCAATGTGTACCTAATAAAGTGGCCAGTAAGTGTATAACTAAACTATGGGTCCTTAGCTTTCTGCCTTGTTTCTAGGCATGGCACCTGATTTGCATACAGTAGTTTGACACATTCTAAATCAGTACCAATTACATTGTGCAAAACCTGGATGATTGTAGGGCTAACAGTTCCCAATTTTGCACTACTGATGTTCACAGATTATTAGTAGACAGTGTGATTTACATGTTCCATGTTGGACCTGGAACAAAAACAATTAGTTTAACTAAGCAGCAGACTGTGAATTATAGGAGGACTTAATTCTGGCTAATATGACATGACAATGATTTACATGTTATGGCTGATAAGCTATGAAATAGTAACAAAGTTGACAAAAATTACCAAAACATGTCATATAAAATATGAAAATTAAATACCACAGTACGTGTACATAAAGCGTGTCTTTTGGATGTTAATGACTATAAGTGTGCACAATAAAATATGTTTCATTTTGGGTGCATTTATCAAAGTAAAAATAATTAAAATAGATTAAATATAATAAGTATGGTCTTATTTTATTGTTATTATTATTATTATTAGTATTAATATTATTAATAATAATAATGATGATGATGATGATGATGATGATGATGATGATGATTATGTATTAAATATAATATACTAAATAAATGAATAAATAAATGTATTAATTGATTAATCAATTAGTAAATAAATTAATTAATTTAAACTAAATCTTTGTTTTAATATCATATATTCCTGTTTAGTTGAATCCTTTATCTACTTCACGTTATTAAACATGCATTATATATTCATTTAAATTAATTGTATTGCCGTACTTAAATCACAGGCTGTTTGTTTATTTAAAATATGCATTTAAATAATTGCAAATAAATAAATATTAAGTGAACTTTTTTGAATAAAGACTTTACCTAGGCCTGTGTTCAATTAATGTAAACATTTGAACCAGAACCAACTGCACTCATCTAAATCTCAGTGTGCGAATTGTGATATCAAATTGGACGGCAAACAATTAACATAAATACATTAACTATGATCCAACAGAAGTAAGAATCTCGCTCCAGCTCCCATCACTCAGCGCTGCCGTCAGATTAATTCAGTGAGTCTATCCATCCATTCTCATAGCGCGCTTGAGGAAGTGCTGATTATAGCTGCGTGTTATTTTTCAGAGCGAGCTCAGAAGTACAGTACAGCCCGAAGAACGGCGCCAATGAAAAGGAGGATTTGCGCTAAGGGGAAAAGACAGAGTCTGGCGCTTCTGAGTTAATGCTGCTGTCAGATGCTCCAAAGCTCTGGAATAGCCCTCGTGAAAATGTTCAGACACACGGTCCAAATTTAAATCTAGATCAAAAACTTTTTAGTTAAGCTTTCAGATAATACGTCTTGTGACAGCAATACTGATGGTGACATATTATGTCCATTTTTAGAAGATGTCCAATAAATCTCTGGTGTCTGGTAAGTTTTAGCCTGAAATTCTCCATGGATCGCTTACTATTGCTTGTCAAATTTGCCCCATTTGAGTAAGCAACTTTGTGTATGTCCCTTTAAATGCAAAGAAGGTGCTGCTTTCTAGAAATCAATGGACAAACCTTTTTTTCCCACCATATGGTTTAATAAATAAATAAATAAATAAAAACACATGGTTTAATTAAAAATAAATAAAACATTCAAAAAGTGTAAATAAATTGCAGATTGGTATTTCATAAAAAGCAACCCAGGTTCATTATGAATACGTTCCCTTATATAGATTTCAGCGAAACGCCAAATATGTCCCAGGAGGTATGCTTTTTGCAGTTTTTGTTTTCGCGAATTCAACAGAGGCCACTGTGTATGCTTTTTCAATCTCAAATTTCTCTCGCAAATGCCATTCATGCCTGCACTTCTTGCGTAAATCCACCAGAGGCCGCTGTGTACAATTTTACAGATCTTAAATTTCTCTTGCGAGTGCCATTCATACCTGCTCTTCTTGCGTAAATCCACGAGAGGCCGCTGTATACAATTTTTCAGATGTCAAATTTCTCTTGTGAGTGGCATTCCCGCCTGCTCTTCTCGCATAAATTCACCAGAGGCCGCTGTGTACGCTGTTTCAGATCTCAAATTTCTCTTGCGAGTGCTATTCATGCCTGCTCTTCTCACGTAAATCCACCAGAGGCCACTGTGTATGCTTTTTCGGATCTCAAATTTCTTCGCTAGTGCCATTCACGCCTGTTCTTCTCGTGTTAATCCACCAGAGGCCGCTGTGTACGCTGTGTACGCTTTTTCAGATCTTTTTCAATTTACTCTTGTCAGTGCCATTCGTGAGTGCCATCCTCTCATGTAAATCCACCAGAGGCTGCTGTGTACGCTTTTTCAGATCTCAAATTTCTCTTGTGAGTGCCATTCGTGCCTGCTCTTCTTGCGTAAATTGACCAGAGGCAGCTGTGTACATATTTGCAGATGTCAAATTTCTCTCGCGAATGCCATTCTTGCCTGCTCTTCTCGCGTAAATCCACCAGATACGGCAGTGTACTCTTTTTCAGATCTCAAATTTCTCTTGTGAGTGCCATTTGTGAGTGCCATCCTCTCGCGTTAATCCACCAGATGCCGCTTTGTACGCTTTTTCATATCTCAAATTTCTCTTGCGAGTGCCTTTTGTGCCTGCTCTTTTTGCGTAAATCCACCAGATGCCACTGTTTACGCTTTTTCAGATTTTAAATTTCTCTCACGAGTGCCATTCCCACCTGCTCTTCTCGCGTAAATCCAAAAGAGGTCGCTGTCTACGCTTTTTCAATCTCAAATTTCTCTCGCGAGTGCCATTCGTGCCTGCTCTTATCGCATAAATCCACCAGAGGTCTCTGTCGACTGACTGACTGACCGACTGATCAACTGACCAACCGATTCCTCCACCCACAGCATCATACCGCCTCATAGGATTCTTTTTAAAGACAAAATCCAGCTAAACGTAGCTCTGGCTACATAATTCCCGCTCTCCAGAAATGTATAGGGATGTACCTAATCACAAAGAGCTTGTGTTGCAAAAAAGTTATTAAAAAGGTTTTTACTATGTCAAGAATAAATATATTCGTTAGCAAAATAAACGAATAAACAAATTTTGATTTCGGAACAACTTTAAAGCTTGCCTAATAATATATTGAGCAGGGACGGGGTTTAATTTTTGCTCATCTTCTCATCTTTCACTTGCAGACACTAAAAATTGAAGGGGTGTGGCTATGCATATTTCACCCAAGCCGTCAAACTAATGTCATCCGAGCAGGACTGCTATTCCAGTATGGAAGGAAATTGTTCGATTTTGCTTAAAGATTTTTGGTAACATTTTCGTTCACTTTAATTCACGATATTAACAATTGATTAACTAACACTACTAGCTTAATAACAACTAATTAGCTGTTTATTAATAGTAAGCTACAGTAGAAGTTGGCTTTAGGTTTTGGGTAGGACAAGGGATGCAGACAAAGAACATAATGAACAGTTAATATCCTAATAGGCAGGACATAAGCCAGCAGTTAATACCATATATTGTGACTTAAACTAAAGTGTTCCCTTTTTTAGTGGATTAACTGTTCACCTTAAAATTAGCCATGCAGACTTTAATATGTATCATTTAGAGGAAAGATAAACAGAAAATACCACACTTAACACTTTTTCCCTCAGAGATTCATTCATATACAAACTCCAATTGTGTTTCTATTCATTTGGCATCTCAACCTATTTAAAATCGTCACATGTTAGAATTGATTTCTAACCAGCTCATGTTTTATCATTACATCCCTAGTCTAATGAAAAGCGCTATACAAATAAAACCAAACTGAACTGAATTGCAGTCAGGACTCTGTCTGACATGCTGTTGACATGCTGTCCTCTTTCACAGGTCTTTTCACCAGACAGAGATTAGCCGCCTTGAGCGCTTCAAGATGGACGTAAGACAATGTAAAACAGCTAGACACACACACACACCCAAGGAGAGGGGTCATTCAGCGAGATCGGATGTAATAATCTTAATCCAGTGTCTACATGACTAGTGAGTGAGATTACGACATGTGGAGATATTAAATTCGTCTCTGAGGAGAATCCATTATCTTAAGCCTCTAACAAATCCATCTAAACACACAGTACAAGAGAGATTACACACACACATACACACACACAGCATGGGTGAGAGCAGACCGGAAAGAGAAAGCATGCATGTTTTTTTTTCCTCTGAACTCTGATATGTCGATGTGTGCATATATTAAGCAGTGTGAGACTATGGATCATGCTGTGTGTGTGGGTTAAGCTTTAGCATTTCCCATTTTGCAAGCTTACATTTTAAAGGCCCACAAAAGCAATTACAATAATCAGACATGTTGTAGTGCTAAAATGCATGCTTTTGTAATGCGCTGAATGCAAAATAATAGAACTAAATGCTAAACACAGACGGTAAACTGCGTATGGGTTTGTTTGAAATGAAATTGATGCTGGCAATAGTACAGTATTTACAGTGATTAAGGGAATATGTTTAAAATATGTATGGATTTTTAACTATTAATTGATTCCATATATTAACTTTTTTTTTATTGAAAAAACTGTACAAAACCACGCACAT
This sequence comes from Danio rerio, assembly GCF_052040795.2. NCBI lineage: Eukaryota > Metazoa > Chordata > Actinopteri > Cypriniformes > Danionidae > Danio > Danio rerio. The sequence goes on from NC_141021.1 coordinate 12,588,525, forward strand.
CTCTCTTAATTGGGTGCTCAGCCAAAACCGCAAAAAGTGCAAATTAAATGTAAATCAAAGGCGGGAACACCAAGCCTCCAAAAATACAAATTTATTAAATTAAAAAGGCTGACACAGAGCGTGGAACGTTTCGACCCACCCGGCTCTTTATCAGACAGAATGATGAAGAGCCGGGTGGCTCGAAACGTTACATGCTCTGTGTCAGCCTTTTTAATTTAATAAATTTGTATTTTTGGAGCCTTGGTGTTTCCGCCTTTGATTTACATGTAAAATTAAATGTAAAAAAGTTAAATAAAAGAAATGAAGTAAAATAATAAATAAAATGAAATAAAATAAAATAAAATAAGAGATAAAATATAAAATTAGAAAAATAAAAAAATAAAAATAAAAATAAAAATAAAAATAAAATTAAATTAAATTAAATTAAATTAAATTAAATTAAATTAAATTAAATTAAATTTAATTTAATTTAATTTAATTTAATTTAATAAGGATGGAAAAGCATCAACAACAAATCAGAGACAAAACCGAATTTAAATGAAAAAATAAATAAAGAAATAAATATAAAATCAAAAAATAATAATTAAACGAAATAAAAAATAAATAAAATAAAAAGATAATAAAAAAAATAAATAAATAAAAAATAAACAAAATAATTAATAAAACAAAATAAAATAGTATAAAATAAAATAGGGAAGGAAAGGTATCAAGAACAAATTAGGGAAAAAGTCAAAACAAACAAATAAATAAATAATCAAATAAATAAATAATTAAAATAAAATAATAAAATAAACTAAAATATTGTAAGATACAGTATTGAAAATGTATTTATTTATTTTTTAAAGTTTGATTTAGTTACAATTGCTCGCATATATTCATTAATATGTATGGCCAATTAATCCATTAATTTTTCATTCGGTTAATTAAAACTAAAAAAAATAAATAAAAAATAAAACATTAACAAAAGTATTTTTACATTTCAAAACAAGTCTGCAGTGCTTTTATGAAAAACAGGAAATAACTGCAAGACATTCTATCTTCTACTATTAAAGCATTTAACTGCCTCTAATAAATACTACGGATGTTTTTCATTGCTTATGCTGTTCCCTATAACCATGCAGCGTATGGCCACCATTCACGAAGAGCTAAAGTTTTAATAAAGCACTCTACTAGTGGAGGCTTACAATCCATCTCCTAAAACTAAGACGGTGGATGGCTTGTTATTACTCTCATCACTGTTCTCCATTCAGCCCACCATTCTGAACACAGCCCGCGTCTCATCTTCTGGGCAATCACAAAAGGGAAATGCCAAAAGGACAAATGTTCACTTCATAATTCAAAATCTCAACGCAGATGATCATCTGAGGTCATCAGAGCAAGCAGACAGGAGAAAAGAGAGGATGCGGCGGACGAGAGAAAAAGAGAAAGAGAGAGAGAGAGAGGACGGGCGAAGATTACAAGCTTTAAGAGTTCATTAGAGTGTCTTACCAAGGGAACCACGATTCCTCTTGTTTACTGCTCATCAGGTCATAGAGAGCAGAGAAAGACAAAAAACAAAACAAAGAAAGAAATCAGAAATAAATCACCCAAATACCTCAAAATACAACCTCAAGTCCACTGTTCCTGGCCCCTCCATCATGCCTGCCATGATTTTACCATCCGGCGATGTGGGATTATGGGAATTTGCTGACCCTTGACCTTCATTAATAGAGCTGAGACACTTACTGGCTTCATTCTTTTACTTACACCAACAAACTGAGGTGTAGAAACAGTACATGCTCCTATACCAGAGTAATCCTATAAAGCTAACGAGTTACCTGTTTGGTCCCTGTTAATCATGTATAAAAGAACACACACTTATAATTTTTGAGAACTCTCCACAGCCGTAATGTGTTTTATGCTGTAAAAAACACTTATTACCCTAACCCTACTCTTAAACCCAAACAAATGCCAATTTTTGAACGTCAAAGGACCCCGTTGCGTATGATTTTACAGTGTTTTGAAATATGAGGACACAAGGCATGTCCTCGTAAACCACCTTAACAGAGTACAACTAGGCAGGGCTCTAGACCAGTGGTCACCAATCTCGTTCCTGGAGGTCCGGTGCCCTACAGGATTTAGCTCTAACTTGCCTCAATACACCTGCCTGGGTGTTTCAAGTATACTAATAAGAACTTGATTAGCTTGTTCAGGTGTGTTTGATCAGGGTTGGAGCTAAAATCTGCAGGACACCGGACCTCCAGGAACACGTTTGGTGATCTCTGCTCTAGACCTACTTTTTGCACTGGTTGCCAGTGTGCCCAAATTTCTTTTTTTGACTGCATCACATTCATCAAATAATTGCTTTGTACAATTTTTATTTTACAATTTTCAGGTGACACAAAAAACACAAATTTCGGCACAATGACTTTCTCACACTCACAATCATCACATTTCTAAACATAACTGTTTTAATAACTCATTTCTAATAACGATAGTAATACAGTAAATAATATTTTACCAGATATTTTTCAAGACACTTCTATACAGTTTAAAGTGAAATTTAAGGGCTTAAATAGAGTATATAGGTTAACTAGGCAGGATAGGGTAAATATATATAGACTTTCTCCAGAAGAAAAAATATTATCAGACATACTGTTAAAATTTCCTTGCTCTGTTAAACATCATTTGGGAAATATTTAAAAAGAAAAAAAAATCAAAAGGAGGCTAATAATTCTGATTTCAACTGTATATATATAAAAAAAAGAATATATGAAAAACTGCTTATTTACGGATATTTTGTAGAGTGTACCCATGCCATTATACAATGTCATGTCCTCTTAAACCACGAAGACCTGTAAACACACAGACACACACTTGTACAGCTTTCTTTATAGGGACTTTCCATGGACATAATGATGTTGATACTGTACAAACATTATATTTTACCCCCCTACCCCTAAACCCAACCCAACCCTCACAGAACACAATCTGCACTTTTACATTTTAAAATACTTCTTTCTGTGTGATTGAAAAACCATTTTCCTCATGGAGACAAAAAAAAATCTCCCCACAAGGTTAAAATGTACTGATATTGCTATACTTGTTGGGACATTTAGTATTCACAGAGTAAGTAATACAATACACACACACAAACACACAGAAACAAAGAGATGCATTTTGATCAGTGTCACACAGGAATAAAAAGATATTCAAAATTTATGAAATGTAAATATATTTCAGTCGTGTTTGTGCTCAAAATAGTTTCAGCATGTTAATATGGCAATCGTAATGTATTTGATTTGGCAGACCAGATCTGCTACACATGGTCCTGCAGAGCAAGCATGGACTCGTTAATGTAAATAAATGCAGAGTCACTTGTGTCTCAGAAATTCTGCCAAAAACAAATCATTTAAATACCACATGACGTTGCAATTTTTATCATCTTGAAAGATTATTAACTGAATGCATATTAAAACCTTGTCAGTTTAAACTCACACATTCATATCACTGAGAGAAAACAAGCTGCCAGAAAACTGGCATTAAACTAAAGTTCTCTTTACTGTAGCATCTTAAAGGGCTAGTTCACCAACAAATAAAAATAATCACATCATTCACTCTGCATAGCTGTTTCGTTTTTTTTTTTTTTTTTTTTTTTGTCAAACCAACTTGATTTTACCAAGACAACACAACTTAATAAATCTGTCATAAACAAAATTTTCATAAAGTCATTATAATAGTGTCACGGATAGTACAACAGCAACATTCATATTTTTCATATTCATCTAAAATTATATTTACCGAACATTTTCCCAATTCATTGCATTTAATGATATTTTATGAAATGTAAAACTACAGTATAAGCCTTTCATTTAATATACTGTCAGGTCTTCATACAAGATGGCATTGAAGTGAACATCTCTCCTTGTCTCTGTCTCTGTGTCTCGCATGACATCCTCAGCATCGCTGAGCTTTAATTGGTTGCACTGTACGTTAGACGGGTGTCATGTGAACAGTCAGAATGTCTGAGAGAAGCAAGTGACACATTACGAAATAATAAACATTCCAAACCAAACAAACATTGTATTGTTGATGTCAAATAACCTGATTACATGCATTTTTAATTTAGTTCTGATTAAAAATATCTTCAAATGAACTCCAGCCAACAGTGCGTTAATACAATGTGAGTTTCCTGATCTTGTCCAGTAAGTAAGTGAAAAGATTCACTCAAGGACACAGCGATCATTAAGAAGGGAATTGAATGATTCTGGTTCTGATTTCAAAAGCACTTCAAATGTGTTTTGGGTTCTTTAATGATTAATTCAGTACTGAAGGATGGTTATGTTAGTCACTGAAACGTTATTGAGAAACTATTGAGATACTATTTTGGTTTGATAATATGTAGAATGTGAGTTTTTTTTAGCAGTTTGGAATCAAATTTAATTGCATTGTATTGACTACACACTGCAAAAAATGCTTTTCGTACTTAGATTTTTTGTCTTCGTTCGAGTCCAAATATTAAAAAAAATTTATATCAAGCATTTAAGGCAAGCAAAACACATTGTCTTGTTTTCAGAAATAATATGCAAAAATGAAGTGAGATATTTGGACTAGAAACAAGACAAATTTTTTTGCAGTAAAGTTAAAACGAAAAAAAAAAAAATGTAAAAGAAAATATACAATATATTAGGACATCTCTTTAATAGCGTTTTAGTTGTAGAATATTAAGAATTACACATGAATTTAATGTGAATTTCTTTTTTTATTTTTAATTGCATTAAAAAAATATTATATATATATATATATATATATATATATATATATATATATATATATATATATATATATATATAAAAAGTTTAAATATTAATAAAAAAAATTAAATTTTAAATTAAAAGTTAAGATTACAATGAAACAATAAAAATATATATATACAAAATACTATAAAATATATTATATATAATACAAATATTTTTTCCCAGTGATGGGTTGTGGCTGGAAGGGCTGGAAGAGACTAAGCCGACAGGAAAATTAATGAATAAATGAATATAAATATAAAAAAAAACACACCAATTCATATATATATATAAAATAAAAATAAATAATTAAAAAATTAAATAAATAAATATCTAATTATGACCACTCAAAAAGATGTTAAAATCATGACTGATCTTTTTTTAATCATTATTTGAACTGTGGAAACTGTGGAACATTTTCCAAATATTGACCATTTATGTATTAAGTACATACAAAAAAAAATGTGCGCATCATGTTTCAGCTAACACACACAATCAATTTCAGCCCTTAGATTGGTTATTCACAAAGACGTCACCCGAGGAAAGCAACCAAAACCAAACATACTGCTGACAAAAATTCCTCTCAAACCCACTTAATCAACCAATTATGCGATCCAAGACAACACATTTTGCCTTACGCCGAAATAAATCTTTTACAATCAACGAATGTAATCTCTGGCAACGACGAAAGAAGGATGCATAAAAAATTGAACTCTGCTTTAAGGTAAAGTTTGCTCTCATTAGGCTCCGGCACAGGAGAAACAACTGAGATATTACAGAAATCTCATATCTGTGATCTTCCTCTCGCTTCTTCTCCCACCCGTTTCTCCAGAAAAAAAAAAAAAGAAAAAAAAACTTTACAAACACGAACAAGGGCGAAGAAGCACAAAAGTGAGTGATGAAGTTTCAGGGAGGAAGACGATGTGCCGGGGCAAATGAAGAGCAGAGGAGAGCGAGGGGAGAAGAAAGGACAAGAGAAACCGCGGATGAAAGGCAGAGAACAGGATGAGCGTGAGGGAGGAAGTGAGAATGAGAGACAAGTCATGAAAGATTTACATCAGCAGGAACTGACAGAGGAACCCCAGCAGCATCAGATACATGCAACCGACAAAAAAAGAGAGATAGAAATGGATAATTCAAACGCAAGCCCGAATTGATGCATGAGCCGAAGCCACACACATGCATACGACTGTAATATTTGGATTGGAGGCGTGTGTTGTTCTGTCATCTGTCACTCTTAATCTCTGGATCTGTAATTGGACAGGAGATGAATAAAATGGCATGAAATAAACAGATAAAGGCCAGCTGCTTCTATTTTTCTTGAAACGCTTCTGTCTCCTTTCCTGCCTCTTTTAGTGGAGTGTCAGAGGTCAAACGTCAGTTCATGAATATCTAAATGAAGTGTGGAGGAGCGAGGGTAAATACTTGTATTATTATAAGTCTGTAATGAGTTAAAGTCTGTAAAGGGTTAAAAATTGATGCATTATTTTTGCTGTTTTGGATTTAGATTGGTCTTGTGGGACAGTTCACCTTCAAGCACTTGAAACAATGCTGGTTTGTTTTAACCAGTATTTGCTTAGAATATGTTGGTGGGTATTTATATATATTTGAAGTTACCTTCATAATTTCAAACCCAACACTGCTTGAACCAGGGACATTCATGCTGTGAGGACGATTATGCTACCCACTGCGTCACCATGCTGCCATTATTATTATTATTATTATTATTATTATTATTATTATTATATTTTTACCTTATTTTCAAATTTAATATTTTTTAAAAACATTTAATGAAGAAACAACTTTTTAGAGACCTTCCAAATTTGTATGATTTTCTTTCTTCTTATTATTATTCTCTATTATTATTATTATTATTATTATTAATACAGGGACTAAGCCTACAAGGGATTAATACAGGGACTAAGCCTACAAGGGATTAATATAGGGACTAAGCTTACAAGAAAATGAATGAATGAATAATAATAATAATAATAATAATAATAATAATAATAATTCATTCATCCATTTATTTCCTTGTAGGCTTAGTCCTTGTATTAATCCGGGGTCGCCACAGCGGAATGAACCGCCAACTTATCCAGCAAGTTTTTAACGCAGTGGATGCCCTTTCCGTCGCAACCCATCTCTGGGAAACATCCACATACACATTCACACACAAACACATATACACTATGGACAATTTAGCCTACCCAATTCACCTGTACCGCATGTCTTTGGACTGTGAGGGAAACCGGAGCACCCAAAGGAAACCCACGTGAATGCAGGGAGAACATGCAAACTCCACACAGAAACGCCAACTGAGCCGAGGCTCGAACCAGCGACCTTCTTGCTGTGAGACAACAGCACTACCTACTGCACCACTGCTTCGCCCAACTCTATTATTATAATTATTATTATTAGTTTCTACAATTTTAATCGAATTTTAAATATAACTATAATTTTTTTTTTATATTTTATTAAACACAAATTTATATTGACCTTCCAAATTTGTATAGTCTTCTTTCTTTTTTTTTTTATTTGAATCTAATAATTTATACATCTTTCACTATATTTTGAATCAGTCCTGGTGAGCATCAGAGACTTTTATCAAAGACAAAAAGCTAAAAAAGAAATGGAACTTTGGAAAAGTAACTCCAGATCATTACCAACAGAAGCGTTCCTCATCAAGAAAGTTCCTTTGAAATCTAAAGCACGATGCATTTTTCAGCACTTGTGATGTACAGTTTTCGATTAAATTGACCAAAGTATTGAGAAAGAGAAGGATGCTGCCATTATGCTGTGAAAGAAGCATGCGGGACAGAGATAAAGAGAGAGGAAACAGACTTAAACAGAATTTACAAAGAGATCTCTTTCCTTTCTCCTTCGCCCAGCAGCACCTATTGACCCTCCGCAGTTCCAGTGTCAATCACCTTAATGAACAAGAAAGCGAGGTAAAAGAGGCCACTGCAGAAAGAGAGGAATGTCCACTCCCAAGGTGTAATTCCCGCCAATTTTCCCACTTACCCTCACCAGACAAAATAGCAGAGCTGCCTCACGCTTTTGTCAGGTAATTCGCACACTTAAAGTCAATCCGGTTTATTCTTCCAGTCCGTAGCAGGCAAAGGGTGAAGAAAATAAGTCTAAAAGCCAGAGACTTATTTTTTTTGCAGCTCTCCCCGGTGTCTGGATGAATTCATAAGAGCTGGATCTCTGCATTTCCCTTGAGAGTACTAACAGACTTAGCTATTAATATACTTTCAGGGCTCATTTTAATCGAACGCATCTTCCTGTTCTGCTAGCGGAGATCTTTTGATCATGCCGCGAACGCAGGAGGAACGTCGGTTAATTAAGGAGAACGACCCAAAAGAACTTCACAGATCACCTTTGAACACTGTCAGCGAACGGCAAATTGCTCGATCAGAAAAAACTTGAAACATCTTCACCTAGAAGTTTGGGTCCTCTCGGTTTAGTTTCAGTTTGAGTGTCTAGTATGAAAGGAAATATCTTTCTCTAGTTTAGTTTTGGGGTTTTGTAGCCATTTTGCTTTATCCTTACAGCCTGCAGAACTGTCAATGCGCGTTACTGAAACTGTACTTAAAACTGTGATAACAGTTTTACATATGAACCACATTGAAATCTGGCTAAAACTTGTTAGAATTTAAGCTATTAACTACTGTCTTATTACATGATTATCATTAAGATATTAACTATTTATTAGTAAATATAAGGATACATTCCAAATCCTACCCAAAACCTAAACCCAACTTCTACTTTAATAACAATTTATTAGTAAACAGCTAATTAGTTGTTTATTGAGCTAATAGTCTTAGTCAATGGATTGTTAATAGTGTGAATTGTGTGAATTGAACTCTTACAATAAAGTGAAACGCACCTGCCTGGTAGTCCTTCTTATGATGTAATGCTGTCTTTGTTCCACATTGCTGAATAAACGTTTTTAAAAATCAGATGGACATGATATATAATTAATAATAATTAAAACAGATATTAAAATAAAAAAAACAAACAAAAATGTAGCATTTGGTATAGCCACATAGAATTCATTTTACACACAAAATGCACACACATATATATATATATATATATATATATATATATATATATATATATATATATATATATATATATATATATATATAGGAGCTGGATCCAAACACAGTATTTATTAAGAAAAGTCAGACGGGCCATTAAGAAAAAAAAAAAAGTCAGCAATAACAACAATGACAGAGTCAATCCAAAATCATAATCCGAGCAAAAGGCAAAAGGTCAAGGCAGCCAACAAATGATTAAAAAAAGATAAACAATGCAAGGGTCCAAACACAAGAAAGGCAAAACCAAAGAAAATGCAACAACCCTAATACTGATGATACAGGGGGCAAATTTTCGGGCAATGTTACTGGGCAATATTGCAGACTGATGTTGCTTTGCTATATTTCTATTAGGAATGGGCAACAGTATTGTATCCTTAGCCCATTGCCCCAATTAGTTACCCTGTGTCTCACCTGGTTGCCTATTTATGGCATCATTTTCAAAAATTGCTCAGCAACATTGCCCAAAAAGTTGCTCAGTGTATCATCAGCATGACAAGCCTCAGCAACAGATGTGTGAATGAAAGTTGTTTTTGTAGTCTAAATAAATTAATGATGATGTCCTACAGCTGTAATCAGGGTAAACATGAAACTGGTGTGTGAATGCAAGATATGATGGGAAATGTAGTTTGGATAAATGATCTTTAGCAACCTGCGAGGGCAACACCGCTGGCAATCCCAACACATTGATTGCAAACCATAAAAAAATATTAAAATAATATAAACAGATAAGCAAGCAGAAATGTGGCATTCAGTACCGCCACATAACATTCATTTTACATACAAAATGCAGCCATTATGTATCCCCAGTCACATATTTCTCGGTTCTCAGAAATGTAGTCCTGGGCACATTTTCCAAATAAGCCTGTGTTTAAATATTTTATTATTAGCTTATCCTACACCACAGTGAAAGTTCACATATTAAACATCTTACAAGTTCTCATAGTCTGTGACAGTGTTATTTTATGCAAAGTTAGCTTTCGATGAAGATACAATAATTACCTAACATACCAGACGAGAAAACAGAATGGGCTTTTCAGGTAACTAGTTATACATTAATTACAACCCATAATGCATCGATGTCACAAAAGTTCATCACTGATGGGATATTACCCCCGGGCCACTAATGCATAAAGGCATGAATGCATAAAAGCTGATATAATAAATATTTTCAAAATAATCACAAATAGCCTATAATGGTATGATGTGAAATAGCTTTGCACATAAAGTCTACTTAATACTTATAGGACATGAGCATTCATATCTGACCTCTTACCGTGCATGTTAAGTGACGTGTAACGGCATTAATTAAATAAAAGTGTCAAACTCATCCAGCCACAGCGGGCCAAATTAAAGAGGTGAGTCTCCGAGGACTCTCAATATCACTGATCCACCTTCAGCAGCTCCACGTGTTCAAACAGTCCTCCAGTCAAACTCATTACAGCTGTGTATCTGTGAAGGTTAGAGTCTGATCTGAGATCTGAAGCCATCCCAGCATCTCTGAGCTCTTTAAACTACTGTGGTTAAACTCGGGTAATTGGGTCATGAGGTCTGTGACTCAGCCGTGCCAAGTGAGTAAACAGCGGAGAACTTTTAAAGTTGCAAACAGTACACCATTTAAGGGTCACACTTATTTATGGATTACTCTGATCCATTATTAATTTGTTACTTGGTTCATCCGATCAATCATTTACTCACTAATGTCAATTTCAAACTATTTACTTACTTCACTACATACTTAATTCCAAGTAGGTGTCTCTGCAGCCCAGAGATCTTCAAGTAGGAGGGACTTACACCGCAAGTAGTTTGGTGTAGGTGTTGTTTACATTAATAGAACACAACAGGTTACTGTGAGGTTGGGTTTAGGGTTGTGGTAGGCGTAGACGTTTCAAATAAGTATTTACTCACTGTAATCGATTTATTCATGATCATTCATTCACTTTCTCAACTTCATTGTTCGATTACGTGTGATCACTTATTATTTTCTCATCTTTCACTGTTCATACTCACTTACTCATTCCACTTCAATCAATTATGTTCTTAAACAATCAACAATTCCCTACTTCACTCAATAATTTACATTCGTTTATACATTTAAGACATTTAACATTCTAACATAGTCATTTCACTTAAACTGATTATTTATATATATGCGATATACAATCATTCACTAAGACACACAAGCATTCACTTATTCCATTCATTCAGCTCTCATTTATATATACACCAATTTTTTAAAGCTAGTAAAAATAGAGAGCAAACAACATTTTTGTCAAAAAGAACACATTAAGTTTTCCGAAACAGACAGTGAAATACTGTATGTATACGTGAATCTGAAATAATTGCAGTCTAAAATTCAGCATTGCCACCACGGTTATAATACTGTAATTAATTGGCATAATGGTGGCATGCTGGCTCAATGGTTAGCATTGTCATTTTACAGCAGGAAGATCGCTGGGTCCAGTCCCGGCTAAGAGCGCACTCACACTATGCTACCCGAACCGTGCTCTGAATCGGGCTCAGGTGCGGTTCAGTTGGCCGGCCCTGGCCTGGTTGGATAAGGTGTGCCAGAGCGTGGTTCACTTGGGCTTTGGCACATTCCTCTTTTAGTGTGAGTGCAAAGCACACCTGAGCCAGAAACTGAAGACGCAATGTCACCATATGACTGTTTCATTTGAATTTATTAATCATTCTTAAAGTTTACTGAACGAAAACTGACATAGGTTATTTAAAACGCAAACCCCTCACCCGACAGCTGTACCTTCAGCAAACCTCTAAATACCTGCAGCACGAGGACTTTTCTGATTATTTATGAGCGTCAAAAGTGGCTGATCTGTTCGGCTAAATATTTGACTGCGTGTCAGTGCATCTCAAAAGACTAAAATGATGTAACTAAAGAAATGTCCACTGTGTTGAGCGCTTCTCTTTTGTTAAACTGAACAGCGCATTAACATAAGCGTACTCAGGCTTGGACGCAATGTGAGTGCAGGCCGTAGGGGCAGAGGGGAGGTGGGGGGGGCAAGCGTGCTTCGGCACGGTTCAAGGCAACTGTACATAGTGTGAGTACGCCCTGGGTCAGTTGGCATTTCTGTGTGGAGTTTGAATGCTCTCCCCATGTTCACGTGGGTTTCCTCTGGATGATCTGGTTTCCCCCACAGTCCCAAGGCTCATTCTGATTATGTATACATTTCTGAAGAGAGTGAAAAACCTCCAAGGAGGTACACTTTCTTCTTGCAGTTTTTGTTTTCGCAAAACTGCCAGAGGCCGCTGTGTATGCTTTTTGATCTCAAGTTTCTCTCACGAGTGCTATTCGTGCTTGCTCCTCTCGTGTAAATCCACCAGAGGTTTCTGTCGACTGACTTACTGAATGACCAACTGACTGATACTCAACCGATAGTGTTTCAAACAGCACCGTTTGACCAGCGCCCACCCACATCCCTAAACCCAACCTACAGTGTTTTGAATGGCAATCCAGAAAAAGAAAAGCCCTCGTGGCCGCCTGTTTTTTACCACATTTTCAGATTTTACCATATCCTCACACTGCTATTTACTTGTTTATTTTATTTTTTGTCTAACCTGGTTTTTAGAAACATTGTTCGCCAGACTCAAACCCATTGTCATGGTCAACTATCCTTCTGCATCTAAAATCACTGGACAAACTGGTAAAAGCAAAAAAGTCATCCACATGGAGGTAAGCGGTCAGCTGGTAAGCACGAAAAGGAATGGCATCATCCTGCCTTGTAGCATTTGTTTTAAAGATGAAATGCAGCCATACGCTGCTCTGGCACAGAAATGGATATAGGTTCTGGTCTCCAGAAATGGATATAGGGCTACGTCAAAGAGCCTATGTTGGTGCTATAGGTGAATTGGATGAACTAAATTGGCCATAGTGTATAAGTGTGTGTGTATGTGTGAATGAGTGTGTATGGGTGTAAGGGATGGGGCTGGAAGCGCATCCACTGCGTAAAACATATCCTGGAATAGCTGGCGGTTCATTCCACTGTGGCTAACCTCTAATCAGCAGAGACTAAGCCGAAGGAAAATGAATGACTGAATGAATATTTAACATATTTACCAGAACCTTTAAACAGTATACACTACTACACTGTGTCCTCATGTGAAGTGTTGAGTGTGGATTACTGAGACTCAAGACGTGCTGCTATGAAGCACACTGACAAACATGAATTAATCCAGTTTACCGTCTAACTGCAGGACTGACTCACAGGCAGCTCGACTCAGGGACACGTCAAATAAGATGCGTTCAAGTAAAAGCTTTCCACATCGTAAAGTAAGGAAGAGAAAACACAAACAAACAATACTAGTACAAACCTCACACCTGCAACCACATATTGAAGACCTTCAAGGCCTGTGGGGTTTAATACGGAGGATAAATTGCTGCAGACTTGACACTCAATGCGAGGTAAGAATAAATCCAGATAACGGTTCAAAGTTCATTTTGTCTAGTCGTAGCATCAAATGACAACAACAAAAAAAGACACTGGACTGAAAGCCACGGAAGTCCCATTTAGATTCCACAGGGTCTCTAAAACCTTTCCGAAAGCAAGAAATAAGTCTTTCATTTCCACAAATAACAGCGGTATCTCTCTCTCTTTTTTATTCAACAGACACTTCTTCATGGACGGGTTCAGACTAACTGCACGAGTTGCCCTGGAGCAATGGATTTAAATGACACACTCAGACGCTCAACGATAACAGAGCAGGATTGTGATTTTAGGAGGTTTCTTTAAAATCCATTTTGCAGACTCGATGTCACAAGTCCACGTTTTTAACAACACTGTTAAGGAAAGGATCCTGAAGACACACTTTACTGCAGCGTAGGATAATATTACAGTTTTATTTTTTACTGTAAACAAGCATTGTGCAATACTCAAGCCACGTTTTCAAAAATGTTCATATAATAAGCCAAACAAAAGTCTATGTGTAGCAAACTGTGACTCATTTTTTTGATTTTTTCACACAAAACGCATGTAATGAACACATTTTTTATTTCAAAATTTCTTAAACACTTTAGTCATTCATACTAATTTCAAAACTGCTAATAACAGTTTCCAAGTACACTGATGGTAAATTACATGCATTTTTTTTATATTACTCTGTAAACAATCAGGGGAAAAACATTTTTAAGAAAGCCAGTAATATTGACCTTAGCAGTTTTTTAATTTTGCAAAATATATTTTTTTATTCCAGCGAAACTAAATGAAATAAGACTTTCTCCACACAAAAAAACTTAAAAAAAAACAATAATAATAATAGGAAGACTGTGAAAGTTTAAATTCTCTGTTAAAAATCACTTGTCAAATATTTGAATATAATAACAAAATCACAGGATATATATATATATATATATATATATATATATATATATATATATATATATATATATATATATATATATATATATACACAGAGAGGAAAATAAGTATTGAACACATCACCATTTTTTTTAGAAAACTTATTTCTAAAGGTGCCGTTGACTTGAAATTTGCCCCGGATGTTGGTAACAACCAAAGAAATCCATATGTGCAAAGAAAACAAATCTAATTAGTTTACAAATTAAGATATTAGTAAAATTAAATGACAAAAAGGAAAAGTATTGAACACAGGTTGCTGAAGAAAAGCAGTGAAAGCCCAGACAGCAGTTATAATCTCTAAGGAGTTATTCAGCAACCTTCAGCCATTCCTCTTTGTACTGTAAATGAATATTTGCTGCTTCAGTCCAACATCTACATTATCAGGAGGATGAAGATGAAACCAGAGTGGACATATCAGTAAGACAATGGTCCAAAACACAGCCAAGGAAACTGTCAAATGAGAAAATCAAGCTGTAGAATGGCCCAGCCAATAACCTGACCTGAATCCAATAGAAAATACAAGTTAAAGATCAGATTTGATTGACGAGAGCCACAGAACATCCAGATTTTTACATTCTGTTGAAGTCTGAGAAAAACTCACACCTGAGCAATTCATGTGCCTTCAATCTCCATATAAAGGCGTCTTTAAGCTGCCATTACCAAAAAGCCTTTTATATTATAAAGTATTAAATATGTTTCAGTAGTTCAATGCTTTCTCCTTGTGTCATTTCATTTTTTTAACACATGCCATTTTTTTCAGATTTTTAATTTTTTAAATTTAATTTTATGTTTGTATTATTTTTTATTTATTTATTTATTTATTTTTATTATTTTTTATTTATTTATTTATTTAATTATTTTTACCAAAAATCTGATTCAATTCCATGGCAACAGCTCCTTTAGAAATATTGCTCCGAGAAAAAAAACATGAAAGTTCAATACTTTGGTTTCCCCACTGTATCAAATTTTGTCTCCAACTGCATATCAAGGATATTATAATATATCTTATATACATTATAATCAATATAAATATAAAAGTATATAAAGTGGACAAGAAAATTTCAAGTTATTCACAGTTTCTTCTCAAAAATGACCACCAATCTCTCAATCAGAAAATCTAAAGAGTTTCTAAATGTTTTTTTTTTTTTTTTTTTTTTTTAATGGTGAGCTAATGAAGCATCAAGCTTACCAAAAAGATTGGTACTCTGATCATTTTTTAAGTCGAGCACTACTGTACTGAACATTTGCAGCACACAGAGCTGCTGTATTTTCAATAGCACTGTGGTTCCGCTTCAGTCCTCTAAGAAGGCAGCAGTGTATGAAGACAGTACACATCAAAGCAGCTCAATAAGTGTTTATATCGCAGCCATTATGACTACAGTGGAAATGATAACAATTGTATCACTCAGTTCCAAAACACACACACACAATATGAACAGAGAAAAGATCTTTAGTGGACACTACAGAGGGAGGAAGAGACCTTTCGGTAAACTACTCAGACATTAATGAATGTCTCCCCCTCTCTCGCTCTCCCTCCTCGTCTCTTTCTTTCTTTATCTCTAATGATTTGGTTAATTCTCTTGAAGGAGACTTTGGCTCATGTTGTGCGTGTCGGCTGCCATTGCAAGATAAAAATTTGGCCCTGCTTGTTCAAACTGGCAAAGACAAGACCCCGCAGAGGTCACACAAAATCACACACACACAAAGCAAATCAGCGCAGCCTCGTGTCTGTAATTAAATATGACAGGGAAAAGCCTTTATGTGTAACGAAGCGGATGCTGACAACAGAACTGAGAACCACGTTCAGTTTATTGAAGACAGGTTGTACAGGCAATGGCCAATACAGGAAGAAAACAGGAGCATAAGGGTAATCCAAAAACAACAAAGGATTAAAATGGAAAACAAGGCAAGAAACAAGAAACCCCCTTGTGATGTTCATGAAAGAAACAAGAATCGGCAGTGTGAATGTGAAAGTGAGGTATATATATACTCCATATAATCAGTCTATCATAAGTTACAGCTGTGTCTGTGTCTGTGTGTCCGGATTATTGTCAGCTGTTGCAGGGGTTGATGAGTGCAAAGGGTTCTGGGAGTAGTAGTTCATTAGAAATGAATCTCCATCGAAAACACTGCTGACGATCATTACAATATGATACAAGTCCTAAAATTTCTTAAATTTCAAAAACTATCTTAACCTTAAAATGTCTGAAATTCACTGAAATATTGTGTTGTAGGTCTTAAATCATTTTAAACAGGTCTTAAATTTTCAATGTTAAAGTAAAGCTACACAATCGGTCCAACGTGAACATGAGCATTTCTTTAAAAGTTCTCCATGTGTTTAGAGTACCAAGCGGGCACAGGATGTCAACATGACGTCGGATTGATGTTGTACCCCAACGTCATGGGGACGTTGCAATTGGTTTGGAAATTAAATCAGGTTGACATTAGAACCCAACGTCAGGCCGACGTTACTGTCCAACGTTTAACCTTAAATCAATCAAATATTAATGCCTAATGATGTTACAGCTTGATGTTGTGTAGAATTTACCACTATGACATCTATCAGACATTGGATTTTGGTTGCCATACCTGATCAATAAATGTCAATATTTTATGTCAACATGATGTTGATTTAAGATGTTGTCTCAACATTGGATTTTGGTCATTTTCCAACACAACCTAAAATCAACCAATGATCAACGTCTAATGATATTACAGCTAGACGTTGTGTGGATGTTACCACTATGACGTCTATAAGACGTTGGATTTTGGTTGTCATACCTGATGAAAAAGTATCAGCATTTGACGTCAAGATCCCGTTGGTTTAAGATGTTGGCTCGATGTTGGATTTTGGCTACTTTCCAACACAACCTAAAATCAACCAAATATTAACGTTATTTGACGTCATTATTGAACGTCAAAATAACGTTGTGCTAAACATTTAATTTTGGTCCCCTGAATTCATGACCAAAATCTAACTTAAGATTACAGTCTTATGACATTGTGTGCCTGCTGGGTATATGTGCCTAGTGAGGACATTGGGCTGGACAGACTATTGTGGATACTTTTTAGCTTATTATAGTTTTTTTTTTTCTTTAAGTGTGTGTACGCAACTAGAGTTTGGTTGTTTTGACACATTATTTAAAACATGCAGCTTAGAAATAATTAAATTTGATTTTTGGGGTGTGGGACAATTGCAAATTTTTGATATTAGAAAAAAATCCTCAGTGTTTAGCCCTGAAAAAGTCTGTAATTTCACTCATAATGGTCTTGAATAGGTCTTTAGTCTTTAACTTGAAACCCTGTGAATGTCTATAAGGATGGTGTGGATTTTATTTGTATTTTTTTACAGGATGACACACACACACAAACACACACACACACATAAGCTTCAACTCTCAAGGTGATTGTAGGACCGTCTTATCATATCCTGTCAAAACTACAACACAATTACCAGCTTGTCGCTTGTGAAACAAGATTACGTCCAGCTGCTAATTGTGTAACCTGGACATCCTGAAAATCTCCATAACATCAGTACTGATCAGTGTCGGAAATAAACTGAAAATGAGTGCAATGAACAGAAACGAGCTGCGAATATATCTCTGCGCAATTATACCTAAACTGTTAGAGCTGTCGCCATTAAAATGGAGTGTCAATTACATTTAGATCTGTGCAAATTGGAATAATTATTTATTTAGCACTGAGCATTGTTGCATGTTTCAGACGGGATTGTGATGTTGAATGCAAAGGCCGATCAGAAGGGTTAAAATTTGTCCCCTGTAGAAGCACTAGTTTTGTTGTGTGTGCACACTCGCATCAAACAACAAACTGTTGAAATGAAGTAAGAGTCTATTTTTTTCAGCTTCAGTGATTATATAGCGAGGTTTTGTATGATATACAGTCTAATGTTGTGATCTGCTATGTTTTATTTGTGTAATTGTAATTTCCTGTTTCTTCAAATGTAATGTTATTTTTGCACAACATTGCACAAACATTTTTTGTAGTGGTAAAAGTTTTTTTCAGACGATCAAATTAAATTTACAGAAATGGAAAAAAAAACTTTCTTTCTTTGGAGAACCAAAAAAAAAAAAAAAAAAGAGTGATGAAAACTATTATATGTTCTATTCCAAGGTTTGTGGGATTTGTGAATGTGTTTGCTTGGAAATAAAAATAATAAAAAAAAAAATATTAAACCCAAAATAGCAGAATGATTCTCTCTTCAATTTCAGGAGAATTGAGTAAATCTTTTGTGATCTGTTGCATAGCTTTTCAGTGAAATTTGGCTTTGTGAAGTAAACACTGCTTCAACTGAAAGCAGCTTTTAAAGATTCACAGCTGATTACAGAGCCGGTTTTACTGCCAAAATGCACATTAAAAATCGCCTTTGATATATCGTACAGCCACAATATGTAGTTAAAGATTCACAGAAAAACATGATCTTGAATTTGATGTTTTATAGGTCTCAAATCAATTAAAAAATGAGCAAAATAAATAAAATGATTTAAAATACTGAGTGTCTCTTTGTCAAAACATGAAAACTCATGGGTTTATTACTTATTCTAATACCAATTTTCAAGCAAATTTGCAAGTATATTGTAATAGTACTACAACCCCAAATCAGAAAAAAGTTAGGACAGTTTGGAAACTACAAATAAAAAAAGTAGTTTTTAAATTTACTTTTACTTGGATTTCATTGCAGACCTCATGATTTTCAATTGGAGACAGGTCGGGACTGCAGGCAGGCCAGTCAAGTAGCTGAATCCTCTTCTGCTGCAGCCAAAATCTCTTTGTACTTTTCAGCATTAACGGTGCCATCACAGAAGTGCAAGTTACCAATGACACAACCCCATACCATGACAGACATTGTCTTTTGGACTTGTTGCTGGTAACAGTCTAGATGATCCTTTTTCTCTTTGGTTTATAGTACATGGCATCTATTTCTCCCAAGAAAAAAAATCTGAAATACGGATTTATTTGACCACAGTACATGTTTCCACTGTGTGATGGTCCATTCCAAATGCCACAGAGCCCAGAGAAATTGATGGCACTTCAGGACACTGTTGACATAGGGCAATTTACCTGATTACTAGCTCTAAATTGCTCTTGTACCAATTTTTACCAGTTTATATGACAGGAAATTAACGATGATTTGTATTTACAAATAAAATGAAGTTGATCAGGCAAAACATGAAATTCTTTGTGTTTATATTGTCTGCAATGAAATACAAGTCAAAGTAAGTTTGGAAATCACTACTTTCTTTTTTATTTGCATTTTTCATACTGTCTCAACTTTTTCTGATTTGAGATTGTACAAAACATACCTCTGCAAAAGTCCTTATTTACGTCTGCAAGCCCATGAGGAATTCAAAACAAGATTTTGAAAGTCGACCTGAAATCTAATGAATCTTGTTATAAGTTGGGAAACAAATAGCAATCTGTAACAGTCAGTCACACTGGGAGGAAAGTTTGCAAGTGATGTGTCGGTTGTTTAAAAGTGAGCGTGATGGAGACTGACATACAGTAGATCTCCTGAAGAGACATGACAGAACGAATGTCTTTTAAACTTCACCTTCTGAAGCAACAGCAAAGTCAACTCTTTATATTGAAAATATCCTGACAAACACTGGAAGGCAGGCAGACGCAAAGACGCAATACAGTGAAACAGCCAAAAAAAAAAAAAAAAACACTTGAAAGGAGCAAATATAAGGTATCTGGCACCACTTCAGACTTTCAGAATATACAAATAGTTATGTACATATTAATCAACAGAAATCACAATTAATAGTAATTAATAGTATTATTTATTTGATTTGATATATTTAATAACTATAGTAATATATCTATTAATAGATTGTATCTATTACACAAAGATGCAATATAGTGAAACAGCCAAAAAAAAAAAAAATACATATATATATATAGATATACATATATATATTAATTGCATAATTTGTTTAAATAAAATTTATAAATGCAGCTTTTCTGTATTAAAAGTCATTACAAAAATAACCTGAGTTATCTTTTTATAAATATGCAAGAAAATGATTAAATACACCAGTGACTACTCGCTGTGATTTATTTTCATCAATACCTGGATATAAACAAAGGTCTACGATTTCCAAAATGCCAAACTAATTAGAAATTACAAAGCAAATGAAGAAATATGCGGTATTTTGCACTATCATAGGTCACTCATCAAACAAGCAAATTTGTGGCATTGACCATGTTTTATCTTCCTTTCTAAAGGTCAGATGTTTTCCATTCATAACGGATCATCAGGTTTTCCTCAAACTTGTGGAGTTCCTGACATTTCCGTGACCAAAAGTTTAATTGCAGATTAGATCGTCAGAAGCACAATCATTAGTCAATATAAAAAGGATGCAAAACAGACGCCATTTCACTGCATAACAAGTTGCATTATTAATTAACTATACTTTATAGTTTTGATTACTCAACAAGCATAAACAAATAACATATTGCCTTCTGGGATGTGTTTATGTGCGCAGATTTGATTTGAGCATTCGTGCATGATCGACAACAACAACATAAAGCATAAAGTTCATATACTTCATTATAACACCTACTTTCCTGTAATACATCCCAGCAGGCCTGGGTTTCATCAAATCCTTCCATTTGATTTGATTTGATTTGAGATTTGATTGAAACAGAAAAGCAGGCCAGTATTATGCTTACAGATTAATCAAAAAATATTTAAAAAAAGATCCTTTTTGAAACGGTGTGGATGAGGAGATGTATCAAAGCACGGATTCGGAGATGGCTTTAAATAACTGTTGGCCATAAATCTCATCTAAAGATTAACAAGGATGTCATTTTCCAGATGTGTTAATCCTGATCTGGATATGCTTTAATCCTGAGGATTAGATGTTCAGGACAATAATAATAAACTCTAGTGGATTACAGGCTTCACAGGTGTGATGGCGTTTGACGTTTAGGAAATGAAATTTGCAGTGAAATGTAATGAACACTAACATAATTCAGCTTTTAGTGTGCTGGTGAGGCAAGAAGAAATTAAATTAAAGGGACACTTACATGGCAACAATGTACTTAACACTTTTTCCTTTGCTTTCCTTTCCTTCACCATTCATGCAAAAACTAAAAACTAGACACTAACAAGTATCAATGGCTTTTAGCTTTTGGTTGAAATGTGTGTTTTAAAGTGCGCTCGACCTAAAGTACACATTTTAAAATGAAGTTAATGTTGTGTATTTAACACAAACACTTTTAATGTTTAGGTCTTGCTGGTTACACATACAGTTGAAGTCAGAATTATCAGCCCCCATGAATTAGTACCCCCCCCTGTTTATTTTTTCACCCAATTACTGTGTAATGGAGAGAAGTTTTTTTTAACACTTTAAAATGTTTTTAAAAAATTCAAAACTTTTATTCTAGCCGAAATAAAACAAATAAGACTTTTTCCAGAAGAGAAAAAAAACATTATCAGACATACTGTGAAAAATTCCTTGCTCTGTTAAACATCATTTGGGAAATATTTAATCAAGAAAAAAAAATAATAATAATTCTGACTTAAACTGTACATGTAGGCCATTAAAGAAATGCAATACTTCATGCGAAAATTGGTCTTTTAATTTGATCAAAAATGCATGAGTTTTAATAATATTAACCGTTGAACTTAAAGTTGTCTAGAAATGTCACCATTTGGCTTTTATTTTTTTTTTTTTGCAATACAAAAAATAATGTAAAAAAATTACATTATATTTCATATTCTAAGTGCTAAGAATGTATACATTTTTAGTGCTGGGCAAAAATTAATCGTGATTAATTGTATACAAAATAAAAGTTTGTTTTGACAATATATGTGTGTGAATTACTATATAATGTACACACGCATACATAAAATCAAAACAAAAGTATACAAAGAGTTTTGTCACATATATATTTTAATTTATACAAGAGTTCTGTCTGGTTCTTGAATCTGGTTGGCTGATAGCCGTGCGATATTCTGCAAATAACAGCACTTGTCCAGCCTCTTCACATTCTTGCATTACTCTGCCCACATACAGCAACAAGCAGAGGACACTCTCCAGTTTGACAAATAGTGTTGCTGTAGTGCAAAATAATGTACTTTTGAGTTGTTTTTAAACAAGAATTTAGTTGCTTAGATTGTAACTATGCAGTTTATTTATAAGGATAGTGCCTATTTAAATATTTATAATTTCGGAGAGACAGCGCATCAGCATTCATCAGCCTGGCATACTGAGCAGAGCAAAGACGGTGACGTTCCACCACAAGATGGCAACAGAGACTGCATTATAAGCCCTTAGAGAAGAAAAACTCAGTGTAATTTAAAACTAGCGCTGATTAAATCATTATAAAACAGACTTTCTAAGTCGATCTCTCTCTTTTACATGTTGTAGTGCTGTATTTATACCATAGTCTGTTAGTATTTGCTTTGCTTTGGCTTTTTTCACTGGGAAGAAATGCCAACTGACCCAGCTGAGGCTCAAACCAGCAACCTTCTTGCTCTGAGGCGACAACACAACCTACTGCGCCACCGCGTCGCCACTAATAAATTATAGATTTTTTATTTATTTATTTGTTTTATATATTTTTATAGTCTTGGATAAGTCAATAAAGAGACACAACATTATTTTAGATTTATTATATTTTTCTGCAGTGTCAGATAAAAAAAAAACCCTCAATATCACGCAAATTTCCCACTAGTTAAATATAAAACAATCAGAAATCAGAGCATCAAACCAGTATATTCTAACACTTTCTGAGGGATCATGTGACACTGAATACTGAATGATGTAGAACAAATCAGCTTTGAATCAAATGAATGAATTACATTTTAAATAGAACCAGATATTTTCTTTTTTAATATAAAAACGTTTCACTTACTGCATTTTCCACTTACTTCTTTACTGTATTTCTAATCAAATTGCAGCCATTGTGAGTGTAAGAGACTTCCGCAAGCATTCAAATAGTTTCAGACTCTTATCTGCCACATGTTTACAGCACAGTCAGTCAGAGAGGAGAAAAATGTCTGACAGAATGAAAGAAAGAAAGGCACTGGTAGTATCTCTAGAGAAACCGAGAAGAAGAAGAAAAAAAAAAAACAGAGATTGTGTGAAACAATTAAAAATGCATATGACACCAGGGACAAGTGTCGGAAGAATTTAGTTTTAAATCATGCATAATCAACATCTGGCACACAAACACTAACAAGCCATGTAAACAGAAAAAAACAACAAGACACAGACTATCAAAATACTTCTAAATGCTTGTTTAAGTGTGTGTACAGCATGCGGCACTGACTGATCTCCTATCTAGATGTCCAAAGATTAACCTGTAATACTTCACACACACGCTTCTTTGGCTAAAAAATGTGTAGAATCAACCAGATCTTATGTTGTTAGTCAATGTTAATCCAGAAAATCACAAAAATTGCATAGCATCACAGTGTTAGCACATCTCGCCTATTGATTTGATTCATCATCTTCATCCGCTACTGTTTTTTAAATGGATCAAAAATAATAAACGAGTGCTGAAAACAGAATTCACGTGTGAAGACCTATGAATATAAATGAGAAGCTACTCTCTGTCAGTGTCTCTCCAGATGTGATGGTCTGGTCCAGATGGATGCTGCTCTCTCGTCTTGCTCAGCCTCACTCAACCACAGACAACATGCCGAGAGATGAGTCACACACCCAAATACACGCTTTACTTGAACAAGACAGAGAGAGATGTGACATGCACTCCACTTCCATGCTTAAACAGATTTGGTTGCTACTATGAAAGGTGTGCCTGGGAGTTAAAAGTTGGTTTGACGTTCTAACATTTTGACTCTATGAAGCATTTGTCTCTGATTCAGTGATATGGATTTAATATCAACATTGATGGCTCAAAATGTGAGCATGTTGTGATGTGCTGTTCACTAATATCACAAACAGTAAATGCTATTTGATAATTGAGGGACTCGAACACAGGAATTAAAAATGTTTAAATGCGCACTGAAGCTCCAGAAGGAAGCATGATGGATTAAACAGCATCTGTTATGGGTTTTTTGAAAATTACCTTCCATGCAGTGTGTAACAGTATGTTTATTACTATATCTAGATATGTTTATGCACAACTAATAGTCTAATATAAAATATAAAAACAAAATATCAGTAGGCCGTTTTTAACTGAAAAACGTAAGCCTTTGCGCCTTGTAGTCAAAAACTGCTCTGGGCTTGTCGTGGTGTTGGGTATGAGTGGTCTGCAAATGTCTTATTAATTTGGAAGGCCTCATGCATCTGTTAGCAAGAACTTTGGCGCAGATAATGCACTCTGGATGGGTCAGGGACTCTTTGCTTTGAGAATATGGAATAAAACCGTACTTCAGGTAACTTCATTGGTATTTCCTGCATTTTCTGTTCCCAGTATTGCAAGCGATGTGACCCGAAATGTTTGGAGCTTCCTCACCTGGGTGCAGTATGCTTGGGTCATTACTATTAGCTGCTGAAGGTGAATCAGTAAGACTCTGTCTATTTTGTGAAGGATGAAATACAAATTTGTCGATTTTTTTGCTCAGCCAGGGGATAAAATGAACTAAGGCAAATATGACATCATTTAAAATATGACGTGACCCCCCAGAGAGCTCCCTGAGGCCCCCTTGTGGGCTGGGACCCACCTGTTGGCAACTGCTGGTTTAAATGAGTCGTCGTTCGTCCAAATCTTTTGCTTGTTCAAATCGACGTCGACACAAAACAGTACCAAATATGAACTTCCGATTCCAGTAAAACGTGAACGTGCCTTTCCCTTCAGACACTAGCGGAGTGCGAGGGATCATGGGATTGATCCAACACAATCTCACAGAAATTCGTAACTTTTTGATTTATTGGCTAATTTGTATGAATTTGTACGATCTAATTTGTACAATTTAGTGCGATTTGCTCATCACCCAATGACGGTTGGGGTTAGGGTTGTGGTTGGGTGTCACACCTCCTTTTTAAAATTGTACATTTTCGTATGACTGAACTCATACAAATTCATACTAATTAGCCACTAAACTGACAAAATGTAAAAACTTACATTTTCTCATGAGATCAAGCTTGATTGATCATTATGCGGAAAATACTATCACTAAGAGATGGCCAGACATGTGGCTGTTCATCACAACATCACCGCAGTATAGCCAGCCGTGTGCTGTGTTTGTTCCTGTCATTTTTCTGATGATTGATACAATAACCTACCCTGCAGATCGCTATTCGCCAGACGTTTGTAATTAAAGAAAGGATCAGCAAAGACTACTAATGTATGGGACTTTGTCAGTAACTGGTTAGACAGTTTGTATAGACCAATTTCTTCTTCCTCCAGATCCTGTAAGTGTTTCTCCTTCCTAAACAAGGTGAAATGTGATTAAAATGGTTGCCTCGTTTTGTGTAGTTTGCTAAATATGTGTTTAATTGTGGTTTGTAGTTTGAAAATGTCCACTTTTTAAAATTTTGTTTCCCATGTAGTATACAGCCCTTTGGGGAAAAACGGAAATACTTGCATGTTTCTTGGAAGAAAAAATAAATACATTTTACCTTGAAAAGTTTTCAACCCCGATTCTTAATGCATTGGGACTCTTTCTGGAGCTTCAGTTAGCAATGAACCTTTTTAATAGTCTATATGCATGTTCAAGATTGTCTTATTATTAAGGTTGAATAATTATTTTCCCAGTACTGGGTTGCAGCTGGAAGGGCATCCTTTGTGTAAAACATATGCTGGATAAGTTGGCGGTTCATTCTGCTGTGGCGACCCCTGATGAATAAAGGGATTAAGCCAAAGGACAAATGAATGAATAAATGAATGAAAGAATATTAATTTATGTCGTAGTTTGTAATGCAATTACAACATTACTAACAGCATAAATTCTCAACCCAGAAACATTTTACATTACGCTTCGATTCATAAATGCATTTACTTTTACTGCACAAAATGATAAAACAAAAAGTAATTACTACAAATGTTTTTTTATGTTACTTTAATGTAACTTTTTTGTTACTATAATCAGGTTTCAACTACACTTTTTAAGATATGCGAAGTTTAACTTAATATTTTTAGTCAGTTTAATTGATTTAAGTTGAGATGACTCAAAAAAATTGATTTGATTCAACAACAAAAAAAATTGAGGCAACATGGTGGCTCAGTGGTTAGCACTGTTACCTCACAGCAAGAAGGTTGCTGCTTTGAGTCTCGGCTGAGTAAGTTGCTATTTCTGTGTGGAGTTTGCATGCTCTCCCCATGTTGGCATGGGTTTCCTCTGGGTGCTCCGATTACGATCCCAAAATACAAGGACAATTAATTTAACTAATTTAACAAGGTGAATTAAATTAACTAAAATTGATCATGGTGTATGTGAATATTCCTGATGAATAAAGGGACTAACCCGAAGGAAAATAAATGAATGAAAAAAAATAAGGCAGCAAGATTTTTTTATAGTGAATGCTGATCTCTAAGCAGACATTACTGAGTTAGCTTGAGGAACTGGTGTTTAAACAACACTGTTTGCTCGCTCATTCACTTGTTCATAGTTTCCTTCCTTAATATAAATCCCAAAGAAACACCAAATTAACAAATTTGCCAAAAAATAACTCTCCTAATGTACTAATAATCTACCCTAACCACTTAACACAACCTACCCTAAACAGTATTTTTGAATGCAAACCAAGCCCCAATATTTAAAAACACACACATCACACAGGGGCTCTGGCCCCTTTTAAATCTAGGTAAGTATTTTCCAGTTTCTAAAAGCCCTGCTGTGCGCCTGCTGAAATTTTAATCCTAGCAACCAAAGAGTAGCCAAAAAAGCTCCAAAACACCAGTATGTATAAATAAAAATAAAATCCTAAAAGCTCAAAGACTACTTTAAGGTCAATTACAGAAAGAAGTAAAAATAAATCAATTAAAAAGCAGCGATTTTTACTTTTAAATGCCTCCCGCTGTTAACTCTCTCCTGGTTGTTTCTTTGTTCTCTCCCCTTCTGGTGTCCTTGTCATATTCATTCAACTCAAAAAAACTCTGTTTGCAGGACTTCACATGCTTTAAAACTACTTTCAACATCTCCTTCGCCTCTTCCTCTAAATTTTTGATTAGGAAAAATGACATTTCTCCAAACGGTGGATTTTGACTGACAGCGGTGAACCTCTCGTCCCCTAAAACACTATGCAGGAACTAATAACTAAAAGAGATGATTTTCAAGTGGAACGTTTTCCTTACCCTTTTGTTCCTTTCATTTTACATTCACTTGAACTGTTCATTTCTGTACTATACTTTTGATAGTGCACTTATAAAAATGTAGCTGGTTGTTTAAACAGAAAGGTATGGAAGAAGAAAAAAAAACAACCACTTTAATTAGGCGCAACTTTCTCCTTCAGTCGCGAGGACAAAATTAATGTCCTTTAAAAACTAATGTGCCGCACAACACGCACTAGTGTTCCTGCAGTGTATTGACAGTATGGCTGAAAATATAAAAGGTGAAGCAGAGGGTCAATGTGTTTAATTTAAAAGCACATCCACTTTAAAAAAAAAAACGTCAATACTTTTGTCCCGAGAGCCAATCTGAATGAGAACAACATGAACAATATTACCTTCTCACATTACACTTTTAATCGTACACAAATACAAACCCACAAGCTTATTAATCTAATCTAAAATCGAATCATGTTGTTGTATACACACACTGATGACCATGTAACTGTATACTATTTAACATCATGTAGCATCTGATAGGACTTAACTGTAATCTAGCTGTGACATTAAACTAATAACCTTCTACAACAGAGAATTAACCTACAACATTCATTTCAAGCAACACTTTACTCATTAGCAAATCAAAAAACGCTCATTATTAAGTCATTAAGAAACATATAATGCTTAACGATCAGTCGCTGATTAAAATCTAAATATATAAACGCTAATACTGTACGTGAACCGTAGAGTTTAATGAGTTTTTACCACTAATTAGCAGTATTTTAAATAGCACATTATCTTTTGTTAGTATTGTTTCTTACTATATTAAAAGCGCTGTAAACCAGTTTCTTAATGTAAGGTTAGTGTACTTCAATGTTACATACATTTATGTGTGTAGCTATAGAAAAAAATAAGAGACTCCTATTCTTACACTGCACTATTATTACACTACCAAATTGGCAGCTATGTTTGCCAGAACTTTACAGTTATAAATACGGTTGAAACTACACTACCTAACAAAAGTCTTGTCTTCTATCCAAGATTTAGGAAGAACAAATAATAACCTGGCCTCTAGTTGATCATTTGGTATTAGAAGTGGCAAAGAAGTGGCAAAGGCAAAGTCCTCTATATTACGCTTATTTTACCAAAATAAAATATGATCATGTCTTGATTTTTAATTATTTAATTAGGACAATCAGGTCTGACTTTGTTTAGAAAAAAGTCTCGTCACTTAACAGAAATAGTGTACAGTATAGAATATGAAGTCATGGTGCGGTAGAAAAAGGATGAATATTGTGTATGGCTCCCATGAGCTTGGATGACTGCATCCATACATCTCTGCAATGACTCAAATAACTTATTATAAAGTCATCTGGAATGGCAAAGAAAGTGTTCTTGCAGGACTCTTTGAGTTCATCCAGATTCTTTGAATTCATCTTCAATGCCTTCTCCATCTTACCCCAGACATACTCAATAATGTTCTTGTCTTGTGACTGGGCTGGCCAATCCTGGAGTCAGTTATTAACTGTATACAGTAATGAAACATACTGTAAACCGGTTACTGTAGGATTTTTACAGTTTTTATAACCATTTTTTTTCTACTCTGGATTAACTGGATTCAATATTCCTCGGTTTAGGTATAATGTTAATCTTTGTTTGAAGTCTGATAAAATGTATTCTTTATAATAAATAAAAATATTGTCATTTTTATTGTTTTTTTTCCCCCAGAAAATGACAATTGGTACAGAACTAAACTAATAGAACTACTTTGCTTCTATGTATGTGTGCGTGTAGCATACTTCATAAACTTTATTTTTGGCTCTGATCAATAGCATGTCGCCCAGCGCCAATATATTTATGTACACAACTGCATTTGTAACACATACACTCATTCTGTATTTGTAACATACCACCTTAATAGCAAATGTAAAGTAAAATACACAACAGACAAAATAAAATAAAAAAAAAAACACAGCAGGAACACAATCAGTCCAATGTGTCCAAAAACTGTACACCATACTATCACAAAAAATGACTAATTTGCCTAAAACATGCATAACTACTTTAAAATGTAGGCCTACAAGACATTTTACTAGCCACATGTACAGACACACACACACACACACGGACGCACATTTACATATATTTAAATAATACAGCAAAACAGTATAAATGACAAAACAACTTACTTGCTATGCTCAGGTAAATGGAAGGACTGGTTTTGTTTTCCCCATTACGTTCATTAACAGCCTGTACATAATAGCGTCCTGCATCTGCCATTGCCGTACTCAACACCACCAGCTGATTGTCCAACGTTATAGCTCTGAAATTAGAAAAAAACACATGTAAAAATGATGTGCAAGATCATCCATTTGTGTTGTCATTTCCTTCATAATCTAAGGGTGAACTGTACTGAATCTGTTCACTTGTAAAACTGAGCCAGAAGTAAAGCACAAGAGCGTTGTATTGTTTTAGTTCTGGCTGGTTTCTCATCAGCGGGAGGGCAATGTGATAATTACTCATTCAGCACACGTGCGCAAATCAATACGTGGAAAATGAACATGCACAAACACGCGCGCACATCCACTTACATTAACCGAGGCTTTTGTCACTTTCCCGACCGATATTTTTATATCTCTCGAGGACAGGATTACAAAAAATAACTCGCTGAAGAAAAACACAACAAAATGAATAAGAAAAGAGGGGAGAGTGTGCTTTCGTGTTCCTCCATAGTCTGCATTCAATAGCGCTCTTTTGAGAAACGTCAATAAAAGAGCTTTCAGATTTTCACACACACATGACACAATCGCACCTTTATGACAGGCAAGTTTTTAAAAGCACTAAGAGCTCCGCGCTGTAGTCGCCGTGACTGAAGTGTCAGCGGTACACCCGGAGAACCTGCAGAAAAGCCCGGCCAAATTATAATCCTGTCCGTCAGACGCCCTGGGAGAAACCCAAAGGCCTTTTCTAAAAGTGAAGTACAAGGGAACAGGAACAAAAAAATGCTAACATATAGCAACTTTAATTCACATATTGTAAAAAATTTATCTATATTGACTTTGGATGGACATGTTGTCAGACTATATGGGGTGAATTGTCACAGTGAAAACTGATATATGCTTTACATAAAGCAATAAGCTCAGGGAAGCCATTGTTTACAGTGAATTTAGAAGGCATCTTTAGGCCAAATGAAAGCCAGATATTAAACTCCCTGACTTTTCCATGATGTTCATTGACTTAAAAGTGGAGTTTTTATGACCTTTAATTAGGCCCACATGAAATCTGCATGCACAGAAATCCCTAGATTTCTGCAGATTTTTTGTACATCAATGAGTCTATTTACTTGTGTAAAGGTGTGTAAATTTATTTTATTCAGATTTAAAATTAATTTCAGTAATATTATTGACTAATATGACTAAGATTTAAGATTGTAAAGATTGTAAAGTAATATTTTCTGACTTTTAGTAGAGATATTTTATAAGATACTTGCTCTGTTTACCAAATAAGTGGATCTAATTGGATCTGCTTTGCAGCATTTTAAGTAAAATTTAAAGAGGTATTATTTTCTTATTTCATATATTAAGTTTAGTTACGATACTTTATTCCTCAAAATTATTCCACATAAATCTGCAGAATTTTTTTTTTTAATTTTTTTTTACAAAATTCTCAGCAGAAATAGCAAAAAATGTCTACATTCTGTCTGGCCCTACTATTAATGAACAGAAAAACAGGAATCTGTTCAGTTGAGCAGTCCCTCTACAATTTAGTGATTCTACAGTAACAAATTTCAATAGATAATCAAGCTAAAGTAAAATTTATAGGAGAATGGAATGTCTTTTTTTTTTTCATTGCTTCAAATTTTCCACAGATTTTGGCTGGCTGGGACATAGTTCACCTTTCTTCCAAGCCATCTGCTTTGATTTATATCAAAAAATATTATATTTATCCTTCAGTCTTACATTTATCCTAGTCTTTTTTTTTTTTTTTTTTTTTAGAGTTTTTGTCTTGATTTTAGCCCAAATATATAAAAAACAAAATCAATCATAAATCAAAAATACAATTCTCATCACAGTAGAAGAAAATTGTCAAAATTGAAGCAAAATAATCTGCCAATGGGGTAAAGGTTCTTTTGCTTACCTCATTGGCAAAATATTTTAATGATTATGATAATTCTATTGCTATTATTAAGGAAATTTAAACAGTTTTGTCATTTATTGAGTCATTTATGTATCAAATATGATTACGAGGTAAACATTTTCTCTTTTTGTTTCTCTCAGCTTTGTTTCTCTCAGGAGACCAATAGTACTTGAAGTCCAAAAAAAGTAATCAAGAACTAAGATTTTTGTGTGTATCTGTTTATCTAAGATATCTGTGTATATTTTCACAGCAAAAAACACACATGAAATAACCCTGATAATCCCTGATATTCCACGACTTGGACAATATATATATATATATATATATATATATATATATATATATATATATATATATATATATATATATATATATATATATATATATATATATATATATATATATATATATATATATATATTTTAGATATTTTTCGAGACACTTCTATACAGCTTAAAGTGACATTTAAAGGCTTAACTAGGTTAAGGTTAACTAGGCAGGTTAGGGTAATCAGGCAAGTTGTTGTATAGCGATGGTTTGTTCTGTAGACTATCCAAGAAAAAATATAGCTTAAAGGGGCTAAAATTTTGTCCTTAAAATGCTGCTTAAAAAATAAAAACTGCTTATATTCTAGCCAAAATAAAACATATAAGACTTTCTTGAGAAGAAAAAATAAAACAATATTATCAGACATACTGTGAAAATGTCCTTGCCCTGTTAAACATCATTTAGGAAATATTCAAAGAAGAAGAAAAAAATCCAAAGGGGGACTAATAATTCTGACTTCAACTGAAAAGTTGTATATATAATCTTGGGCACCCTGCATGATGTTAGGAATCAAATTAGCCTTGATGTTCTGACATACCGTATAAGAGGTCTTTGTACCTTTCAAACTAGTTTTGTAGGTTAAAGAGTCCTCATTAAAAACAAATAACATATTTAATCAAGCTGTGAAAAAGATTTGTTTGTATATGATTCAGCACAGGATGTCACAAGGGCACATGTATTTGCATATTTATTCAAGATCAACACTTTAATGTGCAACCTTGGCCAAAAGTAAAAACAACACATTTCTAAAAAAAAAAAATGACATGCAGCCTGTATGGAACCAAACTGATATAGAAGTTATGGACAGGTTTTTTTGCATAATACACTGCAAAAATAAAAGGCTTTACTTACTTGCTTCTAGACCAAAAATCTTCAAGATAATAATCAAGAAGCATTTTTTAGACGAGCAAAATAATGGTCCTATCATACACCTGGCACAACAAGGCGCAAGACGTGGCGGGATTTCAGAAAGAGCTTTTTCTGTTTTCGGAAATTTGTTGCTATTTTCAGACCAGCACAACTCTAATTTTCATGTTTTGCGCCACATTGATTAAAAATTGCAGATCCATTTGCGCCCCTTTGTGGACTCATTGGCATGCTGATCTATAAAGGAGGTGTGTTGAGGCGTATTGTTGGCACGTTGCAGTCCAGCACAGAGTGCATTAGTTATGTGCCTATACGGGTCCAAAATGCGTACACATTCCTTAATACACACAGGATGAACAGCAATGCAAAAATATCTTTACAAATGCAAAAAAAAAGAAAGGATTAAAATGTTACAAAAATATTTTTTTCAACATTATTATAAAAACCTTGCTTCATATTGAAGGGCTTTTTTATTTTGTTCATGAAAAATTGCAATTGCATAATGTTATTAGCAGTATTTTTATTATATGCATATTTATATTTGCTTTAACAAAAAACAAGTTTAGATTTGTCCACCTGTCATATTTTAGAGACAAATGCGTCAACATGTGGAGCATAAGAATTGGACGTGTGATCGGACCACACTTCAATTGCTGGAAATTAGAACTGAATTTAGAAATAGTTTTGAAACAAATCTTTGGGCTTAACAAACAAAATTAAATATGTAGGCTAATGGATGTCTTCAGTGGAGTGAGGTTCTTTATCTACGAAAGTAAAGGAGTAAAGAGTAAAAGTAAAGAGGCTGAATGGAAGAGGCTCGTTCTTTATCCTCGCTGCAGTCGGTCTGTTTAATGTTTTATCACTAGTAAAGCATTCAGTTTTTCCACTTACAAAGTCTACCATGTAATTAGCAAATGAGCCATGGAGCAAAGTAACTGACTCTTAAAGGGAATTGGAGATGAGATTCTGATTGGTTTAATGCACGTTATGCTCAAAAAACAGCCATAACTCATTAAAAGGATAAGCACAACATATTTTTCCGTCCTTAAAAATAGCAAAAATGGCTTTAGACGTGCTATTAATGCTTTTGTGCCATGAACTTTAGACTTTGTGCTTAGATCATTTAAATAGACCCAAATTATTCTAAATTAACTGAGTTTTTCCTTAAAACAAGTAAAATAATGTTATTTAAAAGCAAAAACAGGATTGCATTGCTTACCCCTTTGACCCATAATCATAGGTTTTAAGAAAAAAATGTAAAAATTATGTAAACAAGACAATACGTTTTGCTTGTCTGGAAAATAACTTTTAGATATTTGATCTAGAAACAAGACATAAACTCGTTTTTTGAGTTATAATATACTGCACGGTAGAGGTCTGCATTCCCGCGGCTGTCCCGCGGGCGCCGCAGGACCCGACCAGATTTCTGCGGCGCGGGAATAAATTTCCGAATAAATCGCGGGAGCGGTCGGTAACGGGTTTAATTTGGGACGGGAGCGGGCTGTCTAGCAAAATCGCGGATATTGCTATGCGAATGAGAGAGAGAGAGAGAGAGAGAGAGAGAGAGAGAGAGAGCTTTGCCTGTGTGTGTGCTTGGTGCTTGTGTGTGTGTATGTTAGTGCGCGCGAATGAGAGAGAGAGAGAGAGCTTTCCCAGATAGCAAAATACACTCGGGCCAGTTCCGGCTAGATTCTCGCCTGCCGGAGACTTACCACTCAGCCCGGCTCCGGCTGCCGAATCAATCGGGCCAGATGCGGCGGCCGTAAGCGAGCCGGAATTGGCCATAGAGTAATGTGCGCTGCGGCCCGGAGCTGGCGCGACTCAGTATTTATATACCTTTTTATAAAACCTTTTGGTATTACATTGGTACTTGATACATGGTATTACAAGCCTTTGAGTTGATATAACAGCAAACGCCTGTGTGTCTGCTTGGTACTTGTGTGTGTGTTAGTGCGCGCGCGCGTATGAGAGAGAGAGATTGGTCTGTGTGTGTGCTTGGTGCTGTGTGTGTGTGTGTTTATACAGACAGCTTGGCTCTCTGGACTGTATAGCTGGGGGATTTTCGGTTTTGTTCTCCCCCGCTCTTTAGCGGGATCGGGCGCGGCGGCCAGAAAACGGGGCGGGTCGGGCAGCGGGACAATAAATTCTTAATATAAGCGGGAGCGGTCGGGTTCGGGCTAAAACCTGGCGGGTGCGGGCGGGAGCGGGATTCAAAATTTGGTCCCGCGCAGATCTCTACTGCACGGTGTAAGAAATCACAGGGAAAGAGTTAAACCTTGACTCGCTTATGTTGGGGAAAAAAAACAGCAAATTCGCACTCTCTCTTTCACTCATTACTTTCTACGGAAAATAATACTAAAATATCCCTACATGATCTAATAACCCTAATAAACTTTTCCTATAAAATTTTTCCTGTAGCACCGTCATATTTGTTTGAATTGAAAGCTGAGTAAACAATAACAGAACATTCATTTTAGTTCAACTATTCCAGTCTACAGTAGCCTTATACTGTGTAATATTAATCAGAGAAGTAGTACTTCCATGGTACATTTATATTTTCCATTACATAACCATAAAAGGTGGTGAAAACTCGAACACACTGTAAGGCTGCTGTGAACAGACTTCTTCAACAGTGCTTAATACAAACTTCATCTAAGAATAAAAATGGTGTTGTAGCAGCTCATATAATGACGAAGACGAAAAACTGGAGGTGAAAAAAATGCCTGTAACATCATTCATTTTTCCAAATCCTGACGAAAATGGCAGCTCTGTGAAAACGGTGGCCAAAGCCTACAGTAATCTTCAAACAGAGGAGCTCAGTGTTTTAATGCATGAGCCAGTGTGTAATGTCAATAAAGACCAGTCATGGGTGACTGTCCACATTTAAATATATAGAGCTCTTTTGTCGACATTTCAGCGAGCGGCTTCGTTTTTGATTACTGGATACATTGGCAGGCTAATGCATAAACGCGCATACGGACTCAAGGTGAAAAGGAAAAAAAGAGACTTCAATATGGAAGAGCTTTTAGGGCAGGAAATGCATATCACAATGGCAAAAAAGCAGTAAGACAAGAGAGAGATATAGAAAAGGATAAGCCTTCCAGATATTTAATGGGTCCTGGATGTTGCTCGTATGGAGTTCAAGGTGAAATAAAGTCAAAGAGTGACTGGGAAAGGACAGCATTGGAAAGAGAAAGAGAGAAACCACATGAAAACGTCAAGTATAAGCGTTTTAATCTATCTCCTGTAAGGAAAAAAAAATCCCTTTGAACTCAGAATCTTTAATTCCAGGCTCTCCATCCATGGGAAAAAAAGGAGGGAAGGGAAAATGGAAAAAAGAAAAGTCTCGCACTCAGTCCAAAATAAATCCACAGTGGAAAAAATCTCAGCATGGGATGTTTTCACACTCTCGGCTTCAACTTTCAAGTATAAGATATTCCGGGCCCTTGACTAACACATTCAGACTAGATTTAAGGGTGTAAGGTATAAAGTGTCTGAGGGTACAATAGTAGTAGATTTGACTTGGCTAATTTTACACATTTTAATAGATAAAAAAGGAAATTCTAGTAGCATTTAGTCATCCTTGTGTCTTTTCAGACTTTTATTTCCCACAATACACTACAATTAGACTATTCATATCATTATTATAAATTAAATTACTTAATTGCGGCACAGTGAATCAGTGGTTGGCAGGAATGTCACTGGTTCGAGTCCTGGCTGGTCCAGTGGGCATTTCAGTGTGCATGTTCTCCTCATGATCACATGGGTTTCCTCCCAGTGCTCCAGTTTTTCCCCAAAAGTCTAAAGACATGTATAGATGAACTGAATAAACTAAATTGGCCATAGCTTTTGTGTGTGTGAATGAGTGTGTATGGGTGTTTCCGAGTACTGAGTTGCAGCTGGAAAGGCATTCACTGTGTAAAACGTGCCAGAATAGGGATGGACCAGTATAAGATTCTAAGGTGTGATATCCTTGGATAAAAATATCACGGTTTCACGGTATCCGCTTGTTAAGTCGTGACGTATCAGTGACGTATGGAATAGTGTTTCTGGGTTCAAGCCACTACTCGTTTAAATTGAGAAAATATTCATTTATGTCCACTTTTTAGTCATATCACGCTTTAAAGTGAATTTTATATAAAATCATAGTGTACAAATTGGTCTCTGGACTTGCATCACAAATACCAAAATTTTAAGAATTTATAAAAAAATATATCACTTTCTGGCCATCGGATATCATCCATGGATATATATTGTGATTGTGATTTTTAAAAGTATTACAGCGCTTTGTAAATGTTTATTATTTCCATTTATTGAGTCCCTATAGTGTTTAATAAAGCACTTGGACCCGGAAGCCGCTTCGCGTAACGTCACACTTAACAAGCGTTTTTTTATTATTGATTTAAATTGTGTTCTTTTTAAATGTCTGGGTAAAAAATAATGATTTCCCCCCCATTGAACACACTATATTTTATTATAAGAAACATTTAAATATTTTGGAACAGTAGCTTTTGATGTCGAGGGTCCTCTGGATATATTGTTACCCTAAACTAAATAAAATAAAAACACATTGTAAAAAACATACCCCCCCCCCCCCCCTCCAAAAAATAAATAAATAAATAAATAAATAAATATATATATATATATATATATATATATATATATATATATATATATATATATATTTATTAGATATTTATTTAAATATATCTTTATATAAATAAACAAAAATACAGCATATATATATATATATACATATATAATAAAATTTCCAAAGTTGACGTCAAGAATGTGCAAGCTAAAACATAATACACAAGTACATTTTAAATTAAAAGTATTTAATATTTAATATTCAATATTTTGATTGTTAAAATTCAATACTTGTGGTTAAAAAAGTTACTAGTCTTGGTTTTCGTAGTGTGCAAAACAACTCTGACTTTCACTGAGAGCATAAAACCATACAAAATGTCTTTTAATGTTCGCAGTAAAAAATCCTACAGCCATTTTTGGCCGAACAATATAACGAATCACTTGGGAGATTTTTAACTTACTTGCTTTTTTTGTATGTGTCAACAAACAGCTTAATTTGAATGGAAAGAGCTGCTTTTAGGTTGCCAATTGGTTTAGTTACAGCAGCAATCAGCAGAGGCTAACAGGACAATGCTAAATAGCCAAACCTTGGCCCCTTGTCTACTTTTGGCATCACTTGGTAACATCTGGCTCGACCAATGGCGTGATTTAGGGATGGAACCAAATGCATTGGGGCCAATGACACCGAACACATTTCTCCATTTAAGAAAAAAACTAAATGAGCAGTCTGGAGTGAAAATCAAAATCCAGAGCTGCAATGTCACTTCAGAGAGCTGTCATTCATGAGGACCAGGAATTAAAATGTTTATGTAAAGAAGTGTTTTCATCAGTCTGATTACGCGACAATGCTAAATGGAGTCTATGATGTTTTGAGCACGTCCACTTTCAACCACTTACAAAGCTGAAAACACATTCAATCAGTTTGCTTTTGTAGTAAATGCTCATGTGGTCTAATGCATTCTAACAGAACCAAAAGAGCACTCTATGCTTACTTACTGAATACCTTATTGTTATGAATTGTAAAATTTATTGTAAACCGAATCCATTATTAAAGTGAAATACTACCAAATTGCTTGAATAAAAAAGTTAATAATTCAGTTAAATTAATTAATAATTTAATCAATTTAATAACGAATAATACATTTAATAATGATTTATTAATTCAATGCAAAGAAACAATAGGAATTTAATTAAATTAATTATTAATTGTTGTTTAACATATTGTTCAACTTTTTAAACCACCAAAAGAGTTGACAATATATGAGGTTCACTGAAATATCTCAATAACAAAGCTGACATGCAATTAATAAACTATTAGCATATCCTACTGTAAATATTGTGTACAAATTACTGAAAGAAGGACAAAGGAAATGCCTCAATGCTTACCAAGTTTCTCTGGAAGTAAAAACACAAACATACCAAAAATATGAAAATTAAGACCTAAATATTTCATGATACCTGAAGCTGAATGCATGATGCAGGAGAGACAGTCAAAAATAGGCATAGTGGGAGACTTAAAGTTTTCATTTTCAAGACAAAGTGCCTAAATACACAAACATTATTTATACAAATACTATAACATGTAATTTGTGTTACTATTCAAAATAGTTTTATTAAAGTGAAAAAATAGTAAAAGGCTTATTAAAGAGATCCAAATTAACCCACCTAATCCTTCCATATATAAATGTATAGAATGTCTGATGGTTTTAGGCAAAGTATTAAATATCAGTTTTTTTGCTGCATAATAATGCAATTCCTAGGCATTATATAGAATGACAAGTATCATCAAGGCAAAGGTTCTGAAGAGCACAACTAAAGCCTTTACTGATCATTACGTATTTAAAAGTGGAAGGAATATGAAATAAAGCATATGATGTTCTTACCAGAAAAACAATGACAGCAGAACTGAGATTGAACTATTTGTTACAGTAGGTAAGACTGGAATGGCACTTAGAAATGTACTTAATTTTTTTCCTTCACACAAAACACTTCATATTTTCGCACTTTGGTCTTGCACAATCATATTTCTTAGATCAGTGAAGAACCTTAGCTGGATGATATATACTGATGTCGTGAGAAGAATTATGCCAATATTGTTTGTGATGTGGTAGTGGAACCTCATACCAGCAATACGCTATGTTACAATAACGTTTAACACTCATGTGCTTCGATTGCCATCATCAAACAACGACCCAAGCACCACCGCCATCACCATTGGTGGGAAAATGTGGGGGGTAGGCCCGTTATATACTTTGCTGCATTCGATTTTTATTCATTCTATACATTTCCTAGGAATTCTGTAAAATGCCGGATTTCACACATTGCCGATAATACACATATATACAAATATTAGGGCTGCTAAAATGCAGATGTGAACAATAACCGGTTATTACGTACTGACATCATTTATCACATATGTTACATACAGTGGTAGCTTACTATGGCAAGTAATTAAAAACGCTCCAACAACTTAAGAAGTAGAAAACTGCACAATTCACAGCTTGTGAGTTTGCTGGACAGTCTTTCACTGACAAGAAAGAACATCCGAACCCAGCTATGAAGAAGATAAAAGCTGTAAGCTCTCTCTCTATCTCTGTACCCGCTTTGACCTGCTGGCGTGTTCGTGAGGTACTGTTTTATTTCCTCTCACAGCTGTTACAATGATAATGTTACTTGTGGATCCAGATATGAACGTGTCTGCAGAGCAAACTTTCTGCACTATGTCGCTGTCTATAAAGAAACAGCTGATCGTCGTAGCAGTTTAACGTCAGTGTCACTGTTTGCTGAACAGCGCAAGAGGCCAATTCTGTTGAGAATGTGATCATTAATAGATGTCAATCAACTCGTTTGACAGTGCTCAAAAAGAAAGCGGGATAATATTAACATTTGTTATAAATGCTCATGTACTTGTGTTTTGTTTGATACATTCAAAAAGAGTCAAATTTAAGGTACGCTACATATACTGTATTACTGCTTGTATTAAAAAACTAAATTGTTTTATAAATAATATATAGATATAAATATATTTATAAATGATACATGTTATTACAAGAGTTATTGTGTTGTGAAGTAAATAATAAAATTGTTTATGGAAAGCATTGTCAATGCAGCGAGATGCTGAATTGAACCAAATCGATGGCCTGATAATTGTAACCGAACTGAACCAGACCAGAGTAGGTTCTCATATAAATAATTTTGAGCTTACAGAAATCCTTCCATGCACTAAAATCCATTTTAGACTGATGAATTTAAAAAAGAATCAAAAATGTTAAATAAAACAAACTGTTGTCTCAAAAAAAAGTAAAGAAAAGAAAAGTATAAATACGCTGGATAGGGCAATGCCGGCAAAACACAACTTTGTACAGGAACCAACACCTGTTCACCCCCTCTCAATTCCTCTCAGTTCACTACTTGTGATCAAATCACAGAAAATGCATATTAAAACAATATGAAAACAGGATTTGAGACGCAAAAGACGCAACACCTCAATCTAGTGAGAAAGAATAATTACTTGCATGATTCTGACTGGAGCAGAAATGACTTTTATCCTTTGAGAACATACCAACTGCAGCTTTAGCAGAGAGTTAAAGCACAGTGACTATGAGTGAACGCAGGTGACTATGAGTATCAGATGACAACAGGGAAAAAAAAAACCTTAAAGAATAGAAAGCACCATGGGAAAGAAAGAAGGAATGACAGAGAGTGTACAAATTGAGTTCACAAGCCAGGAAACTGAACTTAGATGGAATCTGACTAGTCGAATTGCTCCCAAGGACACAATAAACGTACCTGTACAAACAATACAAGAATGCAGAATGTGAATTGTAAAGGTAAAGAGTTGAACTGCATACTGAAAATTGCTCACATATGTAAAACAGTAGATCAAAAACAACTGTTCCAATCTGAAAAAAACACCACGTTCTCCAGATTCTCAGGGGTCATTGTAGAAAACAAGCAGCTCCAAGAGTAAACGCTAACCTATGACAATAGCAAGAGCCAGTGTTTAGCAGAGATGTTGTTTTGTTGTTAATGAGGGCTACTGCATGGTTATTTTTGCATTTATGTTTATGAAAGGCTTTCAAAGAGGTGATGACTCGAGTGTGAAGGCATATCGTTGGACCTTGTAAATGTCCTAGAGGCAAGGTGGGCTGCATTCAAAGTATTTTTGTCTTTTTAAGGGTTGAATGTTTCATCCGTGCTGTTTTTTTATTTTTGTTTTTTATAATTGTGCTCTTATAATTGTACGCAGCATGTCAGAGGTAGATGGATAATTTTATGCTGAGCTTTATAACCATCACCATGGTGTTTATAAGGTGCAGATCAAAATAATGGATCGTTTTACAATGTGTTCACACAGTTACTATTTTTTAGGTTTATTTTTTTTAAACACTACTTGACATAGGTAAATGTTTACATTGCAATATATTAGGGATGCTCAAAATAACAGATTTACCATTAACCAAAAGGGTGTGTTTTTAACCGATTAATGGTATCAGTTAATTCGCTCCAAAATATTGTTATATGTTTTTAGTTTAGTTACGTGAATGCGCATTTTTGTGTTGGAGGGGCATTTTTTTAATGGTTAACTAATGACCACGAGTGTTTTGCGGCCTGCTTATGTGCCCTGCGTGCCTCGTGTTATTGCAGTTGCACACTGTGTGCTCACAGACGATGAATGACATTCAACCCAGAGCGAAAAAGCAAGTTACGTCAGTCGCGTCTTTTTCATTCTTCAATCAACTGAAAGTAGAGGCGGGGTTTCCGTTGAGGTGACCGCAGTGTTTGTGTTGTCAAGAGGACTATATAGATTTGGTGGTCGCTGTTTCAAGTTATACAGAGCTGTATTACTTTACAAATCTTGAATATCACAATATTATTAAATATTACAATTATAAAAACATCGACAGCAACACAATACACAACGGATTCAGTCATTTCCTAATGACAAGAGAAAAAAAAGCTTGGTTCTCTTTTTATGTCAACAAAAAGGCCGTGTGGTGTACCTTGCATTTTTGGAATGTAAACACTGCAGGTGCGTGAAGATGTTCTGTTGTTCCGTATGCTGCTGTCCGCATGTTAAAATAAATCAGTATTTTAAAATGCAACATTTAATGTGTCACACAAAATAGACACGTCAAATTTTTAAATTAAATAATAATTTAATATTAATCTGACCAGTGACTGTTAATACTCGGTTACCGAGCGGCGGTTGTCAGTTGGCAAAATTATAAAAATTAACTGAAATGAGCATCCCTATTATATATCGGATATATATACAAATATATATTATATGTAATATATAAAATGTGTCTGAATGTTCTGATTAGCTGGAGTAGACGTTTCACATCAGCACATTCTAATCGTGAACTCGCTCTTTCCAGCGATTTTCCTTCTTCGTTCACACAGAGCAGCATTTTAGCAAATTAACATTAATGTTACAACTTCTCTTTCTGGAAACTGCCGGAACGAATTTACCGGTGTTATCAAAAAGGGCCTGTTCACACATACAGACCTTTCCAGAAAATTGCCAGTCAGTTTTTTTGAAAGAGGCTATTGTCTAACAGTTTGTTCTGTAGACAATCAAAAAATATATATTGCTTAATGGAGCTAGTAATAATGACCTTAAAAATGTTTTTATTTTAATTAAAAACTGCTTTTATTCATCCATTTATTCATTCATTCATATTCTTTTCAGCTTAGTCCCTTTATTAATCTGGGGTCACTGCCCAGGAATGACCTGCCAACTTATCCAGCATATGTTGTAAGCAGTGGATGCCCTTCCAGTTGCAACCCATCACTGGGAAACATTCATACACACTTATTTAAACTCATACATTATGAACAATTTAGACTACCCAATTCACCTGTTCCATGTCTTTGAACTGTGGGGGAACCAGAAGGAAACCCATGCAAACGCAGGGAGAACAAGCAAACTCCACACAAAAATGCCAACTGACCCAACCGAGGTTCAAACTAGCAACCTTCTTGCTGTGAGGCGGCAGCACTACCTACTGCGACAACCGCGTCGCCCCAAAGACTGTTTTTATTCTAGCCAAATAAAACAAAGACTTTCTCCTGAGGAAAAAATATTATAGGAAATACTGTAAAGAAATCTTAGCTTTCTTAAACATCATTTGAGACATATTTGAAAAAAGGAAGAAAAAAAGCAATTTTGACTTCAACTTTACAGTATATCATAACTGTAGATGTTAAATTGAATAACACCATACTATTGTATAATGGAAAGATCTGACACAATAATATACGATCAAGTAGAAGATGCTGAAGGAGAAATAAAGGGCACCTACAGACCGTCATGTAAAAGCTTATGGCAAGCTGGGTTTTCTCAGTTGTCACTTAAAATACTTCCTCAGTTGATCCTTCCTTACAACAGTATGAGTGTTTGCTTCCCTCTTAAGGGCGCACTTAAGGACTCGACGGTGTTGACAGCTGAGCCACTGATGTTGAGGGTTGTGGGTGTTTGTGTGTCCTTCTTTAAGTCTACAATCATCACTGCAGGCCTGAGAGCAGTCGGCTTCAGGTTATCGTGTCACCAACAGGACACCAGCTGCTCAACATCCACAGGCAGATCTGAACCGCAATCTTCAAAATAAACATCACAATTACAGCCCGGCAGGGATTTAGAGACAGATGCCAGGGAAAATAAA
This sequence comes from Danio rerio, assembly GCF_052040795.2. Lineage (NCBI taxonomy): Eukaryota > Metazoa > Chordata > Actinopteri > Cypriniformes > Danionidae > Danio > Danio rerio. The sequence continues at coordinate 12,632,567 of NC_141021.1, forward strand.
AAAGAAATAGGTAATAGTGTTATAGGTCTTTTTATTCCCTTTTATTACACATCTTTATTTCTTCAGAATTACGCCAGCATTCAAAGGTTTAACTTTAGCAAACGTTAGCGCGAGATTAATGCTAATGCTAACTTACGTAAGGCAGAGGTTGTTTTACTACTAAAACAGTCTCATTAAAATAAATGCTTCAGAATACTTTTTTTTTTTGTGAAAACATAAAATGTATACTTAAAGATATGCTTTTTTAAAGATATGCAGTTTCTATTTAAAACAAAACCTGTGGGGCAGCATGATGGCAAAACTTGGGATTCACTGTACACTAAAAATATTTACAGGGACATATTATTATCATTGAATAAAGGATTATTTGCATGCACACACACACACACACACACACACACACACACACACACACACACACACACACACACACATTTGCAATCTAATACAATCTAATACATTTCGCTGACCTGTCTAATACATTTCCCTGCCAACTTTCTACATTATTACTCAATTGTGGAGAAGTATGGTTAAAAAAAGAGATCAAGGGCAAAAGCATACGTCAAAGTAGACTTTTCTCTTACGTTTGCATTTGAAAACACTATTGATTGGGCTTATACAAGGATTTAGGTGTTGTGTACATGTACAAGATGGATGTGCATCTGTAAAAAAGACCCTAAGTAACGCATCTCAGATTTGTAATTATGTAGACAGTGCCCATTAGTGGAATTGTCATCTAAAACGTGTAACAAAATGTACCCAGAGCAATGTATATTACATTTTGCAAAAAGTAGGTATTTCAGATTTGCAAAAATATAGACAGCACCCTCTAGTGGATTGGTCATCTAAAACATGCAACGAAATGTACCTGGAGCAGTGTATTTTACATTTAGCAAAAAAAGTACCCCAATTAAAATATTTCAGATTAACAATAATGTATACAGCGCCCTCTAGTTGATTTGTCATTTAAAACTTGAAATGACAATGAGCAATGGATATTACATTTTGCAAAAAGTACCCTCAGTAACGTATTTCAGATTTGCAATAATGTAGACAGCGCCTTCTAGTGGTTTTGTCATCTAAAACTTGCAAAAAATGTACACAGAGCAACGTAAATATTTATATTTTGCAAAAACTACCCAAAGTAAAGTATTTCATATTTACAATAATGTAGACAGTGCCCCTCTAGTGGATTTGTCATGTAAAACATGCAACAAAATGTACCTGGAGCAATGTACATTACAACAAGTAACCTAAGTGACGCATTTCAGATTTGCAATAATGTAGGCAGTGTCCTCTAAAGGTTTTGTCATTTAAAACGTGCAACAAAATGTACCTGGAGCAATGTATATTACATTCAGCTAAAAGTACCCTCAGTAACGTATTTCAGATTTGCAATAATGTAGACAGCACCCTATAGTGGATCTGTTATCTAAAACGTGCAAAGAAATGTACCTGAAACAATGTATATTTGATTTTGCAAAAAGGAAGTACCATAAGTGACGTATTTCAGATTTGCAATAATGTAGGCAGCGTCCTCTAAAGGTTTTGTCATCTAAAACATGCAACAAAATGTACCAGGGGCAACGTTTATAACATTTAGCTAAAAGTACCCAAGGTAACATATTTCAGATTTGCAATAATGTAGGCAGTAGAGATGCGCGGATTAGCTGAAATAACATTCGAATCCACAGCTTCATACTAATCATCCAACCGACACCTGCCCGCACATAGAGTTTTATCTGATATATGTATCTGCACCCAACCCACACCTGATCGTCACTTTAATAATTCTAATTCTTTGTTTTAGGCATGATAATACGTCACCGTGGATATTAACAGCAGATTCAGTGAGCTAATCTGTGCATCTATGATAGTAAAACAATACGTTAATCGCAAGCGATTTTAAATGAACATTTATGTATAAAAACAAAAGTTTGTCTTTAGACAACATTTTCTTCATTTTCAAATACAGAAAGTAAAAATGAAACATTTTAGCTTATACAGATACAGGAACAAGATAACAAAAAAGGGTGCCACTTCAGCCTAAACGGCAGCTATGTTATGTTTACTTGGCCTTTTCTTTGAACTGTGCAAAAACAGAATAGCATCTACTGTGCCTAAATTCAGGCGATTCCCCCTCGCCTCCGAAACCCGGACAGCTGCACTGAATGAACATTCGCTCGTACCGCTTGTTGTAGGAATGAACACGATTCTTCTCACAAGGCGCTGCAGTCTTTTAAATAAGCCATCTTATTTCTCCCAGAACGATAGCAGATTTTCCTCAAATGACTCCTCTAACTGAAACTTTGAACAGTTCTCTTGCACTTACTCTTCCATGCATTAGTTTGGGCGTCTCATCTTTCGATTCTACAAAGCCCATTCTCTGCTTTTTCGCTGGTCAACTGCCATATTCTGCTACATCCACATTCAACCGACCCGCAATTAATCATAATGTATTTTTTATTACCCAACCAGTAGATTATCCGCAGCACTTGCGGATATAACTGTCATCTGCGCATTACTAGTTCGCAGCGTCCTCTAAAAGTTTTGTCATCTAAAACGTGCAACAAAATGTACCAGGGGCAACGTTTATTACATTTAACTAAAAGTACCCTAAGTAACGTATTTCAGATTTGTATCAATGCAGACAGCACCCTCTAGTGGTTTTGTTACCTAAAACGTGCAATAAAATGTACCTGGAGCAACGTATATAAAATTATTACAGTATATTACATTGAGAACAAAAGTCAGAAAAATTACATACAAAACTGTATTTACTCATTGCAACTGTATCATTACTATAGCGGGAATACTTTTTTACAATATATTATTGCAAATGATAAGATATCAACCATCTCTGTACTAAGATGCTGAAACGTTTTACGATGTCTCGTCTACGTGTAACTGATATGCATCTGTCATAGGCTCATAGGCATAGGCTATGACAATCTTAGCCAATATTTGACAATATTTGTGACCATTGTCAAGAGTGTGATTATGAGAACATGCCTTGTGTCCTCATAATGCCAAACTGTTAAACAATTTACATAATAGGGTCTTTTTTGACACAGGTTTCCTTGCACTATTAGCAGGGTTGTGTTTAGGGGTAGGGGTAGGCTAAAGCAATAATATAATATGCATGTAAAAAGTCCTCATAAACCACCAACACAAAACCAACAAGTGTGTATGTTTGTGTGAAAAGTCTGATGACATTGTGGCCCAATCTATAATGTTCCGCTGTGTTAGAAGCAATAGGCCAATTCAGTTATCACAATCAGGCCGAGCTGGACGAAAAAACAGGAGCAGAAAAATTGCTGAAACGAGCAGGAGAGAGAGCTAGATGAAGAGGAGAGGAGTGTGTGTGTCTGGAGATCTGAAGTTCAAAGAGTAATCAAGAGGAAAGAGTGAACATGGAAATGAAATTTCATGCAGATAAGAGCAAGAAGAAGACAGATTTCAACACTCTTGTGGAAATCACTATCTTCAATTTCTGCTCCAAACCCAAGCCAAACTACCACAAATCATGCAGATATATAAACAAGCAGGCTTTGAAAAAGTGAAATTGCAAATTCAGTGTGTTTTCAGAAGTCTCTTGAGACCTTGTCGAAAGCCTCCTAACTGTTCGCTGACTTGGAGACAAAGAGCTAATCCGAGATTTGTTAGCGATGCAAATCCAGCATGTTCCCGCACAAAGTGAGAACTGAAAGGAGGGTTGAAATATCTACAGGACAAATCTGATAGAAAACAAGCTTGTGTTATGGATAAAAAATGGATTTAAGTACTTCAAGAAATTGTCAGATTCCTTTTTACTTTCTTTTGATTTTCATTTTATTTTATTTTAATAAAATAAGATAAAATAATTTTTAAAAGGTTTTATTCTTATGGCTGCATAAATTATCATTTCTATATTACTTTTAAGTAAAAATAAAAATAATGTGATAATAATAATAATAATAATAATAATAATAATTTATAATAATAATAATTACTATTATTATTATTATTATTATTATTAATTCATTTATTTCCTTTTTGGCTTAGTCCCTTTATTAATCCTAATTATTTCTTCTTCTTCTTCTTCTTCTTTTTTTTCTTCTTCTTCTTCTTCTTCTTCTTCTTCTTCTTCTTATTATTATTATATTTAATCAATACATTTTTAAATAATAACAATATTACCATTACTATTATTACTACCGCTAATAATAATAATAATAATAATGATAATAATAATGATAATAATAATAATAATAATTATTATTATTATTATTATTATTATTTATATTATTATTATTAACACATTATTATTAATATATTTAATCAATAACACTTGATTGAATAAATAATATATATATATATATATATATATATATATATATATATATATATATATATATATATATATATATATATATATATATATATAATAGCAATAAAATAATAATAATAATAATGATACATATTTGATAAATATTTTTAAAAATATAGAATTTTAATCAGAAACCACACATTATGTACAAAATTCTGTACAAAATTAAGAATTATTAGCCCCCCTGTTATATATATATAATATAATATAATGTTTTATTTATATTAATTTTCTTTTATTTCTGTTTAACGGAGAGAAGATTTTTTTTCAATACATTCCTAAACATAATAGTTTTAATAACTCATTTCTAATAACTGATTTAATTTATCTTTGCCTCGATGACAGTAAATAATATTTGACTAGATATTTTTCAAGACACTTCTATACAGCTTAAAGTAACATTTAAAGGCTTAACTAGGTTAATTAGGTTAACTAGGCAGGTTAGGGCAATTAGGCAAGTTATAGTATAATGATGGTTTGTTCTGTAGACTTTTGGAAAAAAATATTTAGCTTAAAGGGGCTAATAATTGTGATCTTAAAATGGTGTTTAAAAAAATCAAAATTGCTTTTATTCCAGCCGAAATAAAACTAACAAGACTTTCTTTAGAAAAAATATTATTAGACATACTGTGAAAACTTTCTTTATTTGTTAAACATCATTTAGGAAATACTTTTTAAAAAAACTTAAAGGGGGCTAATAATTCTGACTTCAACTGTATATTTTTGCATTCCTCTCACAATTCTTACACCAGTTGTGGGTGGGTTTATTTATTGGGTCACGCAAAAGTATTAATCTCTCACTCCTCCAGATCTGCTTTCTCTGATAGAGTAGCGCATTTCACGTACGAGTGGCCTTTGAAATGAAGACGGTCTCATAGGTGCCATGACAAGCATTTGACTGACAGGCTGACGAGGTGAGCTTTTCCTGAGCCACTGACAGACGTGTCCACCCTGCTGCTAACAGGCCAAAAAAAGAGGACGACGGGCCGCTTTCATTTACAGAATCAATGAATGTCATAAAGCACATCATTGCCACGGGGCCCGACTGATGCAACCGGCCTAAAGACACACAAGACAGTGATTGATGTAATGCTGTGCTCAATGCATGTGTGTGTGTGAGGGTTGCTTGACTTTTGACAGATTTTTGCATTGGGAATATATTTACATAATGCATTTAAATGGGTTGTTGTCAATAATACATATTGATCTATTAAATTATTAAGTTTCACTTAACATTTTTATTTCTGCTATCATTTAATAGTTACTATTTCATGCCAAACTGGTTTGACTTAAAATTTTCCTTCAAAAACATCAGGAGAATTTAAATCTTTAAATAAAATTAAACATTTTATTGGTGTATAACGTAATAATACAGCTTTTAAATATGTTTTTTCTTATTTTTGAGTAATGCATTTTCAAATTTGATTTTCAATTTATTGAAAAAAGCAAGTGGAATATTTACATAAAATTTAATTTAATCAAAGAAATTTGATTTAATTTAAATAAAATTAATTATTTTAACAAATTGCATACCTTTTTGGACAATTAGGCAAAATTAGATTTTTTAAATATATATTTTTTTTTATTGTATTGTTGGATTTTTGTCATTTGTCATAAATGAGGACTTGTAATAAAATAAAATTAAACAAAATTCATGTAAACAGTTCAAGGCTCAGTAAACGATAATTTCTATGTTTATACACTTGTTTGATAGGATGGATAATAAAATAAAATAATAAAATTAAATTAAATTAAATAATAAAAAAATATATATAAATATATATATATATTTTAATAAATAAAATAAAATAGATACATGAATAATAAAGTAACAAAAAATAAACAAAACAATAAATAAATAAAAATAAAATAAAACAAAATAAATAATATTTAAAAATAAATAACTAATCAAATAAATTAATAAATAAATAAAATAACAAAAAAAACAATAAATATTAAAATTAAATAACATATAAAAATAAAATAAAATAAATGCTAGAAAACAGTTCAAGGATCAGTAAACAGTAATTTCAGTGTCGATATATTCGGTTAATAGAAGGGATAAAAAATATATATATATCACTGGGTCGCTGGTTTGAGCCTCGGCTCAGTTGCCATTTCTGTGTGGAGTTTACATGTTTTCCCTGCGTTCACGTGGGTTTCCTCCGGGTGCTCTGGTTTCCCCCACAGTCCAAAGACATGCGGTATAGGTGAATTGGGTAGGCTAAAATTGTCCGTAGCGTATGAGTGTGTGTGTGTGAATGAGTGTGTGTGGATGGATGTTTCCCAGAGATGGGTTGTAGCTAGAAGGGCATCCGCTGCATAAAAAAAAAAAAAAATGTGCTGGATAAATTGACGGTTCATTCTGCTGTGGCAACCCTGGATTAATAAAGGGACTAAGCCGAAATGAAAATGAATGAATGAATAAATACTTAAAAATAAGTAGTTAATTAATAAAATAAATGCTAGCAAACAGTTTAAGGCTCTGTAAACCATGATTTCTGTGTCTATATATTTGGTTGATAAAGTAAGACAAAACAAAAAACACTTGCAAACCATACAAGGCTCAATAAACGATCCTTTCTGTGTTCATACATTTTTTTCATAAATGGCCACTTACACTCGATGGTTCGGGATGATCTTGACACCGTCTCTGAACCAGGTGACCTGAGGCCGAGGAAAACTGGTCACAGCAGGAGGATTGAGGACAGCAGCTCTTCCCTGAGAGACCGTCTTTCTCTGCTCCAGTTCAGCAAAATTATCCATGTCTAAGAGACAGAAAGAAACAGACAGACAGAGAAGATGAAGAGGTGGTAGACTGCAGCAGTTTAAGCACATCATATTCAATATAAGTAATTGCTGAGCACATCATATTGTAACCGTGATTTCAGTCTATTAATACTCCTCATAGTATTAGCATAGCAGACGTTTTAAAAGAGGGAGGGCAGCTGAATGAGATCCAATAGTTTACGTTCATATAATTATTAATCACCTGTTTCTAAATGGTCTGCCTCTAAAAGTGAGGGGGACGCATCCCCCCATGTCAAAGCACAATCCAAACATGAAGACAAAGAAATTATCTGTTGACCTTCGAGACAGGAATGTGTCGAGGCACAAAGCTGGGGAATGTTGCAGAAAAATTTCTGCTGCTCCGAAAGTTCCAATAAGCACAGTGGCCAGTATTATTCATAAGTGGAAGATGTTTGAAACCACCAGGACTCTTCCTAGAGCTGACCGACCACCTAAGCTGAGTGATCGGGGCAGAAGGGCTTTAATCAGGGAGGTGATCAATAACCCGATGGTCACCCTGTCTGAGCTCCAGCGTTCTTTTGTGGAGAGAGGAGAAGCTACAGAAGGACAACCATCTGTGCAGCAATCCACAAATCATGCCTATATGGTAGAGTGGCCAGACGGAAGCCACTCCCCACCTGGAATTTGCCCAAAGGTATCTTTGGTCTGTATCTATTCTTTGGTCTGATGAGACTAAAATTGAACTCTTTGGAGTAACTGCCAGGCGTTACATTTGGAGATAACCAGGCACTACTCATCACCAGGCTAATACCATCCCAACAGTGAAGCATAGTGGTGGCAGCATCATGCTGTGGGGATGTTTTTTCGGCAACAGGAACTGGAAGGGTGGAAGGAAACATGAATGCAGCAATGTACAGAGACATCCCGAATGAAAACCTGCTTCAGAGTGCTCTTGACCTCAGACTAGGGTGACAGTTTATCTTCCAGAAGGAAAATGACCCAAAGCGCCAAAATATCAATGGAGTGGCTTCACAACAACTCTGTGAATGTCCTTGAGTAACCCAGCCAGAGCCCAGACCTAAATCCTATTGAACATATCTGGAGAGATCTGAAAACGGCTGTACACCGCCGCTTCCCATCCAACCTGATAGAGATTGAGAGGTACTGCAAAGAGGAATGGGCAAAAATTTCCAAAGACAGGTGTGCCAAGCTTTTGGCATCTTATTCAAGAAGACTTGAGGCTATAATTGCTGCCAAATGTGCATCAACAAAGTATTAAGCAAAGGCTGTAAATACTGATGTACATCTGATTTTTCAGTTTTTTCAGGTTTTTTATCTTTAATAAATTTGCAGCAATTTTAAAAAATCTTTTTCACATAGTCATTATGGGGTAATGTGTGTAGAATTCTGAGGAAATAAATGAATTTAATCTATTTTGGAATAAGGCTGTAGCATTTACACAATGAATACTTTCTGGATGCACTGTATGTTCAGAAATGAGTAGGAAAAAAATCTTCTTTCCGTTAAACAGAAATTGAGAAAAAATTGAACAGGAAGGCTAACAACTCTGACTCCAACTATAGTTTTGGCTGCACGTTTGCACAAGTGTCCCAAACGCACGCCAAAAGAAAAAGTGTACTGAACTGACAGCATATTTAGAAATCACTGAAGTGTTTCCTGAATGTCACTTCCAGTTCATCTCTAATGGGACCCTGCGCTACAGTACATGCATATGTGTGTGTCGTAGGTGTGTGTGCTGATGTGTGAAACCCATTTGTGCTTCAGCCTCCCGAACTCCCTTTCTAACATCATACACGTGTACTTACAAGCCACACGAACATCGGCTCTCGTCTGGATCAGCGCTCCCATCCTGTTCCTCACCGCGCACTGATACACACCCGCATCCTCACGCTTTAAAGACACGATCGTGTACCTGGAAAACAAAGCAGATGAAGCTCGGATTTTCATAGGGCTCACTCGAGTAATGGACTGTAGATAAACACTGTACTCCATCATCTTTTCAGTATGAGCACATTATGCAATGATACATGTTTTAGACTGTGGTGTACGGCATTGTTGTCTAAAACAGTGGTCCCCAACCTTTTTCTAACTGTGGATCGGTCAACGCTTGACAATTTTACTGCGGACCGGGGGGTTGAAATAATAATAATAAACGTGAATCCACTGTGTACTCATATGAAACTTTTATTAGCACATTGCTTCAACATTACACAGCTATTATAACATTAGGAAGTAATCATAGATATATACACTAGATATCGCATAGGGACCCTGAGCATGCGTCAATAGTGCCGCCACATTGGTACAGTGCTCCCAGGACAAATGTCATTCAACCGCACTAGTCAAGGCAGTGTTATTACGTGAAGATGCTGGACTTAAGCGCTGTCTATGGGTGTAGTAACGAGCAAAAAAGTAAACAAAGTACAAAGACAGAACATTTCATAGGTAATATTAAGTTTTTTCTGTTTTTGTATGTTCTAAACTTCTGTGCTAATCAGGTAGCGTGATGATAACAGTCTCTTACTGCATTCACCAAAAGGCAAAGTAGCACCAACTCGCACTAAACACTCGGCTTATGCTAGTTTTGTTGAATAAAATCAGCAAACAATGCAAAAGAAATATGACAACGAGATGCTGCGCTGCCAGAAACTTGCATTATTGTCGGCTAGTGAAAGAGTCATTCGGGGGATTCATTCACAAACGATTCTCTCCCTCCATCAGTATGAGAAGTGAAAGCAGGAGAGGAGCTGTGTTTCAGGACATGATTAGATTAAATTTAACAGGGAGGGTGAATAGTACATTTCTGTACACACAAACACAAGCTTTTTGTCAGGAATGCCAGTGCGGTCACTGATCCATCAATGTAGAAAAGTGATGTAAAATGATAATTTTCGTAATTAGAAAAAAAAAATTACATACTAACATCCAGGAAAACTCCCGATCATAGATATATGTGTATATCTCTGGCTTTGGATGGCCACAGTCCTCCACTGTACCTTGGTCCCGCATTCATTTCAAAGGAGCGCTACCCTGTACCAAGATGGCGGCACTATTGATGCATTCCGTCCTATAGACAACAATAGGCCAGGCGACATCTAATGTAAATATCTATGGGAAGTAATACCTTTATTAACACATCGTAGACTTCGTGTATGCGTTCTGACAAGTTTTTACCTTAAAACGCTGAAAAGAACTTAAATTACACTTTCAGTTTTGATCGTACGGATAAGATCAATACAATCAAATATTTTAGGTGTCTAGTTTTTATTGTGTACACTCACAATGAAAACAAACGTGTGTGCTTTTGCAAAATAAGGATTATAAACAGTGTAGGCAATATGTCTTTTCTCTCTGAAGTACTGCAGTATGAACTATAGTGAACGGATAAACTGTAATAGATATAGTAGCAATACTTTTGCTTTTACTACTGAAACTGTGTTGAATTATAGTATAATATACCAAGTTGTAATTTGATATTAGGTAATTTGTTTACATTATTATAGCTGTTGTGTTACCATGGCAGCTATAGAATTATCATTACAGATCAATGCAACTATTTTAATATAGTATTGTTTAAAAACACTATAGTATGTATCCTAAGTTACTACAGTGGACTCCTATAGAGCTCATGTGGGATAGCTCCTTAATAACTGCAGCTCTGTAACAATAACAATATTGAATAATGTTCAATAAACATACAAGTTTGAAAGCGGAGACTAACAAGTGCTTGGATTTATGAGCAGTTGGAAGTGAGTGTGTGCTGTTTAACAAGAACGATTACAAGCCCACAGGGTCAGAGCTGCTCAGATCTCTGCTGATTCACCTTTAACAGATGACTGTGTTTAATGCAGAACTGATGCTTCACATGGACTGAATGTGGAATCAGCTGCTCGCTCTGATAAAATCTGTCGCTTTTACAGACTCCTCTCAAACTAGAAACCGAAGGAATGTTAAGCTGCAATGTTATTTGTTGAATGTCATTGTTTTTATTCATATTTTGACATAATTTTAAATTTATTAAGCTGATGTGTTTTATTAATATCAGTTTTGGATAATTATGTATTTGGATTATTTTCTAATTATATGTATATTGGTTATAATAATATATTAATAATACTACTGAACTACTACTGTAAAGAGAGTCGGGTTGCAACAGAGGTGAAGTTCTAGATGCAGCTTTAGGCAAAGGAACAGTTCAACAGGCAGGGTCAACAACAGGAGCAAATGGTACAATATGGGTAATCCAATATCCAGAAAAACAGTCGAATGGTGGAGAGAGGTGGCAAAACAACATTAACAGTAAAACAAAGGGTTCAATAAACAAGTGATGTGACGTTGTGCACCAAGGCTTCGAAGTATGTATCAGAGAAATGATACATCTCGCAGTGAAGCAGTGTAGCTTGATTCATTTTGCCATAGACACGTGATCAGTCGCAAGCTTAATTTCGCTTAGACCTAAGTGACGGCTTCGAATTTTAGATTTAAATGTTTAAACACCTTTGTGAGTTAATTAAGTGTATAACTAGAGATTAGGCATCGATTACATACATTTCTGCTGTTTCAAAGCACTGCACCGATCCCACACACCAGTAATTCAACTAAAATCCAATTTTATTACTGCACTACTGTATTATTTGTAACTATTTTTTAAAAAGGCCATTGCATATTGTAGTATAGTGCGTAATGGAGGCCAGCTGGCAAGTGCAGCGCAAAAAGCCTTACTCCCAAGCCTCCTCCTTAGAGCATTCGGCTCCTAAGCAGTAATCGCCAATTCGATCTTCGTTCAGATCAAGTGGGTGGGTTTAGGACCGGTTAGAATATGATAAACATAAATTATTTTGATCACCTTGGATTTTGCTACAGTCATCGGTGCTGTAATGTAACATACATTCTATGTAAAAACTACAGTAACTGAGTAATTTGTTTATATTACTATTGTTGTATTACTAAATTAATGAGTTGGTCAGTTTGAACGTTTGATATTTTGAAACACAGTGCTTTCCCACACTTTAACCAGCAGAGGTCCTCATCAAGCTCTGACTTGAAAAGCTCAGAGTAACGAACCTGTTTCCGATACAAAAGAGTCGAACGGTCAATGGTTTAAAAAGCTTTATTTCACCATAATTACAAAAAACACGAAAGGCAAGGAAAAACCGCTAGGAAATGCTCGCTTACAGTAACCAAGACTCAGCAACAATGTGTGTGTATGTGTGTTTTGTGTTTTTAGTCTATCTGATTAGTACTGAACAGTATCAGCTGTGTGTGTTTGCAATCAGAAGATATCTGGGCCAGGTGTGTGAGTGAAATGCAGGATGGTCTCTGTAGTTCAGATTTTTTTTTTTATTTGTAGTTCTCCAGCAATCTGCAGAAGCTAGATCACTGGTGATTGTGACAACTATTGCTATTTAGAGTACTTTTAAATGTTTTTGGTAATATTTAAATAGCCCATGCCCGTGTTCACATGGGTTTCCTCCAGATGCTCGATTTCCCCCACAAGTCCAAAGACATACAGTGTAGGTGAATTGAGCAAGCTAAAATTGTCCATAGTGTATGAGTGTGAATGAGTGTGTATGGGGGTTTCCCAGTGATGGGTTGCAGCTGAAGGGACATCCGCTGCGTAAAAACATATTCTGGATAAGTTGGCGGTTCATTCCGCTGTGGTAACCCTAGATTATTAAAGGGAGTAAGCTGAAAAGAAAATGAATGAATGAATGAACAAATAATAGCCCAATATTGAAATGTTAACATGGTTTATACTATGTAATGTCTAGACAACAATGTCTGTTTTCTGTGTTTTCCATCTAATATTTAGATTTTCTTTAAGGTGTTTTTTTTTTCAACACTTTTATATTTAGTTAATGACATTATCCCCTTTATAATCAAATCAAAAGTTTTCATTTCAGTCAACTACCCCTTCAAAGTCAAAATTATTGGCTTTACAATACATAAAATCAGACAGCATTGTTCATTTCTAACACTGTTCTTGTTATACACCAATCCTTTATTATACAAAACTCTGAGGTCTCTCTAATAATAATTCCTCCAAAACACGAGGGGTCAAAGATGGATGACCAGACGAGATAAAGAGGCCAAAGAAGGGAGCAGGACAAATGAGATCCCAAAGGACTCCGCACTGTCTATATTATTTTATACCGTAGCACTATTTTGTGCTGTACCATCCCTAACACAGAATCCAATGACCTCTGTTCATTGGTGTAAGTTAAGATAATGGTGTTTTATACCAAAATAGTGCAAGGACAAAAATACTTTACAAATGAAAATTTGTTGGTTTTTTGCCTTCATGATGTTGACTTCATGATGTTGAATAGCTCCTCTAAGATCTCTAAAGATAGCGCTCATAATGATGTGATCCATCGCTTCAGAAGGACTGTCCGTCTTTGAGGGTTCTCGACATGTAAACAGTGATAAGACATGTAAACAGAGAAATCAACTAAGTATTAAATTGCTTCTGTTGTGCTGTTTCAATGATTGCTAATTTTGTTCTGGATGGCACTTATTTACAATAGCTACATTTACATAGGCTTTCCGTTGGAATTAAATAGTTGTAATTCATAAGTGTAATCACAGCATTTACATGCACGCTAAATAACGTGATCAAGATAAATGTGTTTAATGTTTTCTGACATAAATAATACTCATAATACTGATTTCAAATAGTGTCTCTATCAGAAATATACTGTCAAATGATCCTTTGTTTTGTCTTGGTTGTGCGTGAGGTAGTCAGTGTAGTATTTGCTCTGCTCTTCTTCCACTGTTTTACTTCAACCTTTACACTAGTGCATTTTCATTTTAAAACTGCATTTTATAATAAAAAGTCTCCTTGTACCGTCTGGCGTTTTTACTGCGCTTCAGAAGAACAATCTCTGTCCACACTATACAGTCTAAAATGCATGATACATGACCATTCACGCTTGCATGTGCATCATTTGCCAGCATCTATTTTTATTATCTATCGGTTGCGTAATAATTATATGAAAGGGGCTTGAAAATTCTGAGAATTATAGCTCAACCAGAGATCAATTGATGCTCATCTGTTTTCAAAAGTCTGTGTTTCAGTTTGTTTACATTGAAATGAAAGACAAGAATTTACAAACAAAAACAGGTAAGAGCTTTCAAAACACTCAGCTTTTTCTAAAGAAATGTGAATGCAGTGAATAAGCAGTATCTTAAATACAACTACTGTTTGAGGGTCAACACATTCATCTTTGTGGCCAGCCAATGATGATCATACAGTAGGCTGGCATTATGGAAATTTGCTATAAGTCTGCATTGGTGGTAAGAATACTGAACAAAATCATACTCAAGTAAAAGTATTACTCAAAGTATGAGTAAATAGTAGACCCTTTAAAAAGTATTCAAGAGTAGTGCGGATTAAACTGTGAAAGGTTGATGTGTTTACATACGATGTGTGCATGTGTGTGAAAACGTAACATTCCGTAGTGCATTTAAGTTATTATTTAAAGTCATCATACATTAAATATTAGTCATCTTCAAATCAGTCGCATACAGTCTAAACAGTCTTTTAGTGATTGTGTCTTCTGTGTCTTGAGGTTGTCCTGTATAATGCAGTTTTTCTGTGTGCAATTTGATTGTATGGAAATCACAGGACTGATTATTATCTTACTTTAGCCAATCACCATAGACAAGAAAAAAATATAAGTTTTGACTGCAAGGGAAAGAAAACAGTGGAGTAAAAGTATCAATACAGCTCTAAAAATGTATTCAAGTAAAAACAATAGTACACATTTTGGTAACACTTTACAAAAAGGTTCATTAGTTAATGCATTTACTAGCATGAACTAATCATGAACAACACATGTACAGCATTTATTAATCATAATTGAACATTTACTAATGCATTATTGACATCCAAGTCCATGCTTGTTAACATTAGTTAATGCACCATGAGCTAGTATGAACTAACAATGAACTACTGTATTTTCATTAACTAATGTTAACTCACATGAACAAATACAGTAGTAAATGTATTGTTCATTGTTTGTTCATGTTAGTAAATGCATTAATTAACATTAACTAATGAACCTTATTGTAAAGTGTGACCCACATTTTTAATAATGTACAATTCCTGTGAAAACCAACTTACAGTAATTTGAGGGTTTGTAATTTGTTACTTCACACAACTGCAAACCTGCATGAACTTCTGCAGAAAATAAAGCTGAAATGACTCAGAAGTTATCATTTTTTTCTTCCTTTGAGACATTAAATCCATTTATTTCGCTCTTAGATCTTATAAAGGGCTCCGACTTTTTACGTTCATTAGCAGCTGCGTTACAAACCACATCAAAGGTAGTGTATGAAAAGCATAATAGGGCCACTTTAATGTGAGTGTGCTCATCATTACCTGTACTCCGGTGTGTATTCAGTGATGTCTGTGCTGTTTCTCATCCATTTGAACTCAAGTGGCCAGCTGCCCTCCGCCAGACAGGTGAGCACCAGTCTGTTCCCCTCCAGGTGTGTCTGTGCTCCTCCTGCCTCCGTTTTAAAGTACGGAGCGGTGTCTGTGAAGAGAACAGAAATAATGAAAATATGATAAGCCTGTGTATACTGTAATTACGAAATAATGAACAGATAAACTTTTCTAAACGCGCAAAGATGGCTAATTATGATGCATGAATGGAATTAAAGCCTAAGCATGAGAATAAAGTGCTGACCATGGTTTTTCAAACAGTCCAGGCTCTCTACAGCTGCCAAAATATTACTCTGATTAATGACCAATACATCACCCGGCCTTTTTCAGAAGCCAAGCCAATATTTGGCCGTTTGAGAATACACGTCATTCTAGAAGATATTTATGTTTTACATATAGGGTTTTCAATCTTTTTGATATCACAGACCTCAAATATATATATATATATATATATATATATATATATATATATATATATATATATATATATATATATATATATATATATTCGTTCATTTTCTTGTCGGCTTAGTCCCTTTATTAATCCGGGGTCGCCACAGCGGAATGAACTGCCAACTTATCCTGCAAGTTTTTATGCAGCGGATGCCCTTCCAGCCACAACCCATTCCTGGGAAACATCCACACACACATTCACACACTATGGACAATTTAGCCTACCCAATTTACCTGTGCTGCATGTCTTTGGACCATGGGGGAAACCGGAGCACCTGGAGGAAATCCACATGAATGCAGGGAGAACATTCAAAGTCCACACACAAACGCCAACTGAGCCGAGGCTCGAACCAGGCTCGAACCAGCAACCTTCTTCTTGCTCTGAGGCGACAGCACTACCAACTGCGCCACTGCTTTACCAAATATATATTTTATTGTTAACCCATTACTAGTTTAACCCATTACTAGTTTATTCAGTTTACCTGTTTGTTTGTTAATTATTTCTTTCTATAGTCTTCACCTGTCTGCTGTTCTGTGCCAATTCGTAATCATTTATCGTCTCGTCCTGTCCTGTTGTGTCTTCCAGCCCTGATCCCTGCCAGCCTGCCCAGTTAAATTTGTTTAGTTGTTTTGTTTTGTTTCCCCCTCGGGGTAGTTTTTATCATTATTCAACAATCATATTTTGCGGCACTTGAGTTCTCGCTCCCTTGTCCTTCATAAGAAACCCTGACAACATGTGTATATGATACAAATTATCTACAAATTTAAATATCAATGCAACAAGACAGTTCTGTATAATTTTGTTTCTATATGTGTCCATGTAGTACATATACATAATACATATATATATATATATATATATATATATATATATATATATATATATATATATATATATATATATATATATACGCACACACACACACACACACACACACACACACACACACACACACACACACACACACACACACACACACACACACACACAAATATTATGCCAAATCAACTTTTTGGAAGCAAAATTTTGGAAGTAATTAATCATATATATATATAAATTATATTATATATTGTATTTATATGAAAGAAAAGAAAAAAATTAAAGATTGAAAATGTGTATAATAAATGGATCATTAAAATATTATTTGGAAAACATATTATATAATAATTAATGTTCTTTTATTAAAATTATTTTTTTAATTAATTTATTTATTATCATAAGACATTTTTATTTTAATTAAGTAATTTTAAAGTAATTATTGTAATGATATTAATAGGTACTTTTTGTGCCATTTTATGTATGTGTTTGTTTCTTTGATATTATTCATTCATTTATTTTATTTTCGGCTTAGTCCCTTTATTAATCTGGGGTTGCCAAAGCAGAATGAACCATCAACATATCCAGCATACCGTATGTTTTACACAGCCAATGCCCTTCTAGCCGCAACCCAAACACTGGGAAACACCCACAAACTCCTGAATTTACACACATGCACAGCAGAGAATTTAGCTTTTCTTTGATATTATTATGCATTTATTTATCCTTATTATGTAAATATTTTTAAACGAATTTTATTTTATTTCATTTATATATGTATAACAAATAAAGTTTTAGTTCATTTTGATATTTCTTTTTTTTTTATTGCCCACTCAAAAAAAAAAAAAAAAGTACTGATCCCAAAACATTTAACCAGCAGCTGACTTTGCTCTGCATGTTAAACCAGAATATGAGACAGAACTGTAACATTACAAACACACACTTCACCTTTAAGTCAAATCTGCCAGACTCTTTCTATTTTAGGACGTCTTGTGCCCTCTCTTAACATACTTTTATGTATGAGTCCTTGGGCTGTAGCAAAAAACATTTAGGCCATAATAAAAATGAAATATACTTCTGAGAACATCTGCAAATGCACACTTTCCCCTAGACACAAATTTAATATGAAAAGACAGGTTCCTATTTGTCAAAGAAACAAGTCACCTTCATGTCTGTATTGCAGATACCGTTGCACACAAACTCCAATGTGAAATAACACAGAGAAAGAGGCTTTCGCTCAAGAGCTTTGAGAGAAACTCATGTCAAGGCTTTTGCACATTTTGAATGTAACCTCTCCATCTGTAGTCAGAATGACATCACTAATACTGTAACTAACCGCATTCAGCCAGTAGAAAACAGTAAAGGCATCTGACCTGAGATCAGATTGATGAATGAGCTCTCTCCAAATGTATGGAAGCCTGTAAGCAGTTAACACGATATGAATAGGATTAAACATTCCATTCGGTTTTAAACTGAAGGTATAATCACAGACATGCTAAGACTGTGTTTAAAGCAGCAGCAAAAGAGCACACAAACCACTAAATAACTAAATCCATGAGAATTTTAGGTTAACAACTTCATACACTTTAACTAAAGCGTGTTGCTAAGCCAACAATGTAATAGTTGTAAATAACTGAAGACCTATATTGTAGATATGTTTCGGCTCTGAGTTTATAAAGTTATTTTACAGGATGAAATATAAGTCTTCAGTGTACTTAGAATATGTCTGTTAAGTTTGATCTCAAAATAGAGGCTGTATAAACAGGGTACAAACACATTTTTACTACTAAAGTTCCATGATTTTTTCAAGACTTTCAAGTAAATTTTCATGACCTAATGTTTGTATGTACTGTAAAGCGAAACTTAAATGTCTGATAGCTAACTTAAGCTTTGTAAATACATTACTGTCGCAAAATGTAACTGCTGCTGGCTAGTTCTGTATACAGTTAATGATATAAAAGTACAGTCTACTTTTATAGAGATCAAGGTCCCATAATGTAATTCAGATCCACAAAAATGAATCACAAAACTGAGGAAACTGTTAAATAATGGTTATGCTTGACAATATAAACTAATTGTAAAGTATAATATCATCATACTTTAATCTGCTAAATCAGCCATCATATAATACATCATATTATAACTGTAAAGCTGCTTTGAAACAATGTGTATTGTGAACTTAAACCATTTGACTTGTCTCTAATCATCTAAAATATTAAAACTGCATAGACAAATCACACTAATTGCATAAATTAAAATGATAAATGACTTTTTAAAGGCAAGGCAAGGCAAGTTTATTTATATAGCACATTTCATACACAGTGGCAATTCAAAGTGCTTTACATAAACAAGAATAAAAGAAACAAGTAAAATAAAAATAAAAACAAATAATAAAAATGCGTAAAAACAAAACATAAAAACAGGTAAAATGTGATATAAAAGAATGAAGAAGAAGAGAAAAACATGATAGTGTAATCTGTCAGACGCAGCACAGTGCTCATTCAGTAAAGGCACAGCTAAACAGATGTGTTTTTAGTCTTGATTTGAATGTGCCTAATGTTGGAGCACATCTGATCATTTCTGGAAGCTGATTCAAGCAGCGAGGGGCTTTTTGTTTGCGCTCATTTATTTGTTTATTGTAAATACAAACCTTTTCCACCTTCTCACAATAAAAGAACCTTAAAGGTCATTTAAAAATCAAACCTGCTAACTGTTTATTTATTTTCTCTATAATTTTTATGTTCGACTTCAGCCCTAGACATTTTGAGGTCGTAACAGTGGCTAAAAGCTGATTCACCCTGCTTTGACTGAACTCTTGGAACTTCTAGTTTATATGATCCTAAAGATCTGAGTGATCTGTTAGGTTTGTATTCAGTGAGCATATCTGTAATTTATTTAGGTCCTAGGCCATTTAGTGATTTATAGACCAGTAATAATACTTTAAAATCTATTCTGAATGTAACTGGGAGCCAGTGTAGAGACCTGAGGACAGGTGTGATGTGCTCTGATTTTTCTGGTTCTGGTTAGAATTCTGGCTGCAGCATTCTGGATGAGCTGTAACTGTCTGACTGTCTTTTTAGGAAGACCAGTGAGGAGTCCATTACAGTAATCCATCCTGCTGCTGATAAAAGCATGAACAAGTTTTTCTAAATCTTCACTGGAAACAAAGTATCTGATTCTTGCAATGTTTTTAAGATGATAGTATGCTGATTTACTGACTGCTTTGACATGACTATTGAAACTCAGATCTGTCTCCAGAGTCACACCAAGATTCTTGACCTTATTTTTTGTCGTTTGACCTTTAGTGCCAAGGTACGCATTTAGAAAAGGTTTAAAGGTTTAAAAGGCAATATTCTACCACACAAGCCTTAAAACAAATGCAAGCTAAATGCAACAATAATTTAAATATTAATATAGCATTAAAAGTATTTAAATTTATTCAGAAACTATAAGAAAACACTTTATTTAAAGTTAAATTTATGTACTGTATTTAGGGTTGACATGTTAACTCAACCACATCCATCAGTAGATTATACTACTGTATATTTCTTCAGAGTTTGTTGCAGTGTTTTCTGACATTGCATTGTTTTTTTTCTTAGAGTAAACATAAACACAATTCTCCCTTAAGATTTGGGCAAAACAAGCAATGTTGGTATGCAGTATGATGTTATTGTGTATGTTCTCCTCTTTTGGTTTGAGCTCATTCAAGAATTCCAGTTCCACATTCAAATAAAACATTTATACTGTCTGTGCCATGAAAAATTACTCTGGTCTGTTATTGTGATGCTAAAGGCCAATGCCTCTGTGCCTCCCATCACACTTGTTAGTAAATTACTTGCCATTTAGCAGATGCTTTCATCCAAAAAAAAAAAAAAGAAGAAGAAAAAAGAAAAGGAAAAGTAAAGAAAAAAAGGGACTAATTACAGAAACAGCCCTCCTGGAGCCACTAAGTGCTTTGCTTAAATGCAGGAAGGTGACAGAACAGAAATCTGAAGTATTAACTCTTAATAAGAGAAGGAGAAAATGTCATTTTCTTAAGAAAACATGAATGATGTACACCATTCGTTCATTTTATTCTAAAAAACTGCACAATTTAAATGGGATACTTTAATTATTGAAATAATTAAGCTGAAATTACATAGGATATTTTGGAAGGCAATCTAAATTTTAAATGTAACAGAATTATAAACTAAATTAATAATAAAGTAAATTGTCAAAAAGAACACCTTAAGTAGTCTGGCATACTCGCTTACATTTAAATGTTAATACTATTTTTATTAATAATTTAAATTAGTTTAAACAGCATAAAATCACTGGATTGTTTGCTTTGCTGTTATCGGGAGATAACAATAATTGACTGCGAAAAAGCCAGAGAAATACTGGGAAATCTCTGTAGACTGATGGCATTTCATAACGTTTAGCCATATAATCTTAAAATGTGAGTAAAATCACTTGTTTCATCATCATTTTAAATAATATGCTAGAGTAGTCGTTCCCAACCTTTTTTTTTTGCCTGAGACTGGAAAATATTGTAAGGCCCCCTCCACATTGTATGATATAATCGCTCATATAAGTTTGCAGTAAGGATGGCAAAATATTTTATGCACAAATAAATGTACAATATAAAAGCAAAACATAAGTAGGTCATTCGTAACTGAAAAACGTAAGGCTTTGGCCTTTAAATTGGCCAATTAGTAGCAAATTTTGTTTGTCTGAAGAGCAAGGAGGGATCCGGAGGTGAGGACCGGGAGGGAGATGCGCGATTTCCGGGAGATTATCACTTGTTTGCGAGCATTATGAGTTCCGCAAATGCACAGGAACTTCAGGAAGACTGGGGATGTCTGTATATCACGTTTAACAACTATAGTGAGAGGCGATCCAGCGGTAGATTCTTCATAAACTCTCCGATGTGCACTGCTCTCTGCCTGGAGAGCTCAGAGGAGCGAATGACAGTGTGTGGCTGTGTGTGTGACTGTGTCTTTATGTGTGTGTGGTGACGTGATGTGCGTTTTCAGCGGACGGAGGCCTGTTCAGAAATGCTAGGTGTGGATGTGGATCATTTTTGTTCTAAAATGCCATTTTAACACTAAGATGTATTAGTGTAAATAGGGCTTGAGTGTGTATTTTTCGCGAGCAGGTTTGCTAGAAAAAAACATAGTAACTATCTTGGTATTTTCTGCATTTCGTGTTTCCAGTATTGCTAGCGCTGCGACCCAAATTGTTTGAGCTTCCTCACCTGGGTCCAGTATGCTTGGGTCGTTAGTAGTAGCTGCTGAAGGCGAATCAGCAAGACTCTCTTTATTGTGGAGAATGAATTAAACATTTGTCCATTTTTTGTTAGCCAGAGGATAAAATTAACTAAGAAAACATGATCGTTCTCCTAATTGTCCACTGCTAAAAATTGTCCACCTAATTGCCCTAATTGTCCACTGCTAAAAAAAACATGATCGTTCTCCTAATTGTCTTGAACCACTGTGCTAGAAAATCGTTCAAATGCTAACTCTAACGTGACGTTTTTTGAAGTAGCAACGGTTTCTGCTGTTCTGACATAAGCTGCAGACGTGAATGAATGGTGGAAGAAAGTAGGTCCTCGTATAAAAGGGTTTTTGAGTGTTTGATTTTCTTTTTTTCTTTTTTTTACACACGGTTATGCCACCAAACTGTTGTATAAACACAATACCTCACTCTTAACAGTGCGATATGAATGTATATTGTCACTGGTGGGACACTATATGGCACTGAGTGTGTGTGTGAGAGAGAGAGAGAGAGAGAGAGAGAGACCATGTTATTATAGAAATGACCTTACTGACCCTGAAGTTTAGGTCAACAGTAAAATATTAATAAACCAGTTAGTAAAATATCATGTCTAAATCCTGTTATATTAATTCAGGTTGCATACAGCACCATTTCTACATTTTTAAGTCATTCTTGGCACAAGCTAGATTTTGCTCATCGACCATCTTTTGTGTAATTGACCCATGAGCTAAAATATCATTAGCCACTATTAAGCAGGACTAAACGTTAACTAATAACTCCCCACTTACCACATCACCATTGCTTAGTACTAAAACGTAGTGCCAACACCTTTAATCCTCAAGCAATGGCCGATTACAGGAAAGAAGCTTGACGGCGCGTTTAATAAGGCAAAACTTTTATTTCTTCTAGTGCCAAACACACCACGCCGGTATGAACGCGCCATGCGATCTGACCTTTTTTTGCGGCTCCAGTATAATGAGACGGTGTGACAGTTTTGGAGAGTTAAGTGGCCCCCACCCACAATGCACCAGTGTTTTCCTTTGGCCTCAGGAAACAGTTTCCCACAGAGAAGATCTGAGCCCGCGGACAGGTAGAAGCAAGCATGAGTAATCAGGTGGAAGAAATGGGGTGATCAGTGACATTTACACATCAAACACACACACACAAACATTAGAGTGAACTCACACACACATACCCTCATCACACAGACTCACGCAGTGGAAGAGACAGGCTGATCAGTGACATTTCCATAAAAGTGAAGGCAGAAGATTCTCAAGGGGACGCGAAACAACATATGCACACAGATACAGCGGCCTTTAAAAGTGCCGCGTGACCAGAACTCTCTCCGTGAAGGACTGCAGTCGCTCACAAGAACTTTAAGCAGGAAGAGGACGATCTCTGAGATGGAAAGGACAAACATTATTGATAGAACCATCAGCCACTGTTGCCTGGACTGTGCAAACAGCCCAGCTTATATAAGACTTCAGAAAGTTTATTCGGTGAATAAAAACACAGTGTTTGACATTGAAAAACACCAGGACCGTCACCGCCTGGAGAGCGGATCTGTGTTTGATATTTGATACTGATGATGATCTGTTTGCTTGTAGGATGACAAAAAACAGCCCCTCCAGGATTTTGTGAGTCTGGGATTTCTTCCATTATGCAGTCAAGCGTAAAGGGATAGTTCATCCAAAAAAGGAAAATTCTGTTATTATTTACTTCCCCATACAACATCTTCAACTGATGAAACACATAAAAGAATAAACTTTGAAGAAAGGTTTGAAGTAATAAACAACAGAATTTAATTTTTAGGTGAATTATCCTGCAGCTTGCTCTCTACCACCCTCACATGGTTGCACACTGAAGCTAAGCAGGGTTGTGCCTGGTCAGTACCTGGATGGAAGACCACATACGAAACCTGGGTTGCTGCAACAAGTGGTGTTATGCTGCGTTCACATCAGACGCAGAACGCGCGTCAAGCGAGAGTGATTTACATATTAAGTCAATGCAAACGCGCGAATAGACTCCCTGCGGCGCGATACGCGCGAATGGCGCTGTGCGAATTGCGCGAGTGGCACGGTGCGAATAGTGCGATACCCGCGAATGGCACTGTGGGAATAGCACGATACGCGCGAATCGCGGGGCGAATTGAGCATTTTGCACGTTTGACGAGCTTAACGAGCGTTTCACGCAAATCTTTCGAGTTCGAAAATCTGAACTTCAGCAGGCATTCGCGCCGGGTTAACCAATCAGAAGCTTGCTCTTGTGGGGGCGTGATTATGATGTAGAACCTGTTGATGGTGTCCCGGGGAAAATCCTCCAGGCGACACTGACAACAAGTCATCAAACTGGGCTTGGCTCAGTCAGAAGCACCGCTGAAACTCTCTGTCTTCCAGGTTCAGTTTCTGGAGGAGTTTATGAGCTTACAAAGTTAGATGCACCTCTGAAAGTATGTAGTGGAGTCAGACAGGACCCTAAACAAATCGACGCTGTTTTTCAGTCTTCATAAAGCCCATAAACACTGTTATTTTCTTCATAAAATCCATGTTAGCCGTTTAGCTATGAAGCTAGAGTCACCAGGCAGACAGAAGCCCTGCCCATCACGCGAATTCGCGTCTGTTTTGAAGCGAATTTGACACGCGAATGAAGCGGATTTGACACGCGAATGAAGCGGGGTTTGACGCGTGAATGAAGCGAGTAAACTCAAATGTTCACGCGGCAATTTACACGCGAATATTGCGATTTATCCACGTCTGGTGTGAACACAGCATTAGTGAGACCAGCAGGGTGGTGCTCAACCTGTCTGTGTGGGTCCTAGTGCCCCAGTATATTGATGGGGACTCTATACTGCTCAGCGAGAATCATCTTTTTGAATGAGACATTAAACCACAGGTGTCATATCCTGGAGTGCAACAGCTCTGCACAGTATAGTTCCAACCCTGCTTCAACACACATGTAGGTTCCAAACAAGTCTCAGTTAGTTTGATCAGGTGTGTTTAATTAGGGTTAAAGCTAAACCATGCAGAACTGTCCAGAAACTGCGATTTGACACCTGTACGTTAAACCGAGGTCCTGATCCTCTGTGGTCCTTAAAAATCCCAGCATGTCCTTTAAAAAAGAGTAGGGGTTTAACCCCGGCATCCTGGCCAAATTTGCCCACTGGCCTTTGTCCATCATGGCCTCCTAACCATCCCCATATCATAATTAGCTTCTCTCCACCAATTAGCTGGTTTGTGGCGTATGGTCTGGCGCAATATGGCAAGATGGACGCTGCACACTGGTGGTGGATGAGAAGATTCCCCCCAAAAATGTGTAAAGCAGAAGTCAATAGAAAATGGCCAGTCTGGTTCGAGCTGATAGAAAGGCAGCAGTGACTCAAATAACCACTCATTACAACCAAGGCATGGAGAATAGCATCTCTAAACACGCAACAAGTCAAACCATGAGGCAGATGGGCTACAGCAGCAGAAGACCACACCGGGTGCCACTCCTGTCAGCTAAGAATAGGAAACTGAGGCTACAATTCACACAAGCTCACTAAAATTGGACAATAGAAGATTGGAAAAACGTTGCCTGCTCTGATGACTCTAAATTTTTGCTGCAGCATTCGGATGGTAGGGTCAGAATTTGGTGTCCACAACATGAAAGCATGGATGCATTCTGCCTTGTATCAACAGTTCAGGCTGGTGGTGGTGGTGTAATGGTTTGGGGGGTATTTTCTTGGACACTTTGTGCCCATTAGTACCAATTGAGCATGCCAATGCCACAGCCTACCTGAGTATTGTTGCTAACCATGTCCATCCCTTTATGACCACAGTGTACCCATCTTCTAATGGCTACTTCCAGCAGGATAACGTGCCATGTCCTAAAACGCAAATAATCTCAGACTGGTTTCTTGAACATGACAATGAGTTCACTGTGCTCAAATGGCCTCCACAGTCACCAGATCTCAATCCAATAGAGCACCTTTGGGAAGCAGTGAAATGGGAGATTCTCATCAAGGATGTGCAGCTAACAAAACCGCAGCAGCAGTGAGATGCTATCAGGTCAATATGAACCAAAATCTCTGAGGAATATTTCCAGTAACTTGTTGAATTTATGTTTGTTTTATTTGGTCAGCTTTATTTTATAACTCACTATCAGCCAAATTCACTTGAAACGAATATGCTGTGACTAAATCAACTGCTAAACTTGTAGTTGATTCAACCATGAATCGGTCACTGCCACAAACAATGTATTGACAACTATATTTAAAGATGTCCTTTGCTTCAGAACAGTGTCTCCCATAATTTAGGCTGAGAATGCTAATATATTAGATATGATCAGTTTCACATTCACGCATCATTACTATTACATATTAAAAAGGATAACAAAGTAAAAACAGACGGTTGAGTGTGATTTCTAATATTAGCTGTTATAATACATGTATTAAAGACAACAAAAGAGAAAAGCAGAGAAAAAACAGAGAGAACGTCTTCGCACCTTCATCTCTTTTTTTCACAGTCTCGGTTATGCTGTTGATCACAGTGTCCTTTTGTTATAAATATCAGTTCATTAGTACATATTTTCTCAAGATTTGTTGGATGACTGGGCTGAAGGTTTATTAAAATGTGGATTAAATAGAAATATTATTTATTCATTCGAGTGTTATAAACTGCCCAGGTAAACGTCAAAGCGATGATGCGTGAAAACGTATAGCTTAAAAATCAATTTTACATTAAAATTAAATCACAGCGATTGCATCTTTAATGCATTTTGCGCACACATTTCTGTCAATCTTGAATTTAGGCATTTTTTTTCACACACACACACCTTCAGGCACACACTGAGACTCTGCAGCTTTTCATTTGTGTTTACAAAGTGGTCAATTGTCACCTGCCACCAACAGTTTACTTCAATCTCAAGCAGCATGGGGCAGAAACCCAAAGACTGTCCTTTATTTTTATCTGCTGAACTTTACAACCCTTCCTTTAGGCAGAATGGAAGCGCTAATACAAATATGTTGCATTTTAACTAATTTTACGCATAGCAACTGTCTAGCAACCACACACTACAGCCTCATAGCAGATCATTTTACACGAGAAGTAAAGACATAATGCAGAAAATAAATGATATATATTTTTTATCCCAGTGCTCTTTTTGTTTTATATACTGTAGACATCATAGACATGTTTGGTTAGAGCTGAATAAGTTATTATTCAGAGGGCAAAAGTGCTTTACTTTGACATTGCTTCAGAAACATAGCACAATTTTAATTAGACTGTTAGCAGTTATTATTAGTCTTTACATAAGATAATTATTGCCATATGTTCTGCTTTATCTTAGATATTCATTTCTTTATTGCTGTTTAGCAAAAATTAATTTAGTGTTTCTGTTTTGATTTTTCAGAAGTACAACAGAGATTTAAGCAAAATCATTTTAAGCAAAAACACTTATTTCTTGGTTCTTGATTAGCAGACTATTAACAACATAACATTTTTATTTTTATGATTTTTTTTGTATATTGGCCAGTTAAAATGTTTTAGTTATAAAATAAAATAATTATGGACATGCAAAATTGATAAAGTTGAGAGTCTTGGATCATAGTGCTTCTATTTTTAATTTATTTTTTTTTTCTGACGGCGCGTGCTGAGGCACAAAAAGAGGTGCGCAACGATTGTCATAAATCACAATTTATACATGCTTTTAAAAAAATAGCATTTATTATAAATTTCAGACATTTAAATACACATAACTACATGCAAAACATACCATTTAAGGTTGGTAAAATACTTATTTTTAATATAATTATTTTTCAATGTAACTGGACAATGTGCTTTGTTTACGTAACAAACACACTGTTTATATTACTAGAATATTTTCTAAATTCCTCTACCAATTGCTTACCTTCATTATGAAAATTATAAAAAAAAAAACAATAACGTGAATTTAGCACGAATCTGTCCTGCGGTTGTTGCTAGAAGGGATATATATATATATATATATATATATATATATATATATATATATATATATATATATATATATATATATATATATATACATATATATATATATATATATACACACACACATGTATACATACTTTACCTTGAGGGTTGAATTTTGGTAGGGGTAGACACTAATAAATTACAATTAATGCATAATTTAAGAAATGATATAAATACTTCTTGTTAACCTCTGATCGCAGCTGTATCTCTTCTAGCCACAACGGCGGCGCCCATTACCCGTCTTATACAAAATATTATGATCATTATACAGCAGTTTAAAAGTCAAAATATATGTTCTATCACATATTTGAGAAATGGAGTATCATTACGTTCACAACATAACCAGAACATTTGTCAATATTTACAGAAAATTGCAAAAAGAAACAAATAAATAAACAAATAAATAAATAAATAAATAAATAAATAAATAAATAAATAAATATGTATGTATATATGGTGGGTCATCTGATAAACTTTAGAGCGCAATGGATTTAAAGTATTGATCACAAAAAAACTCATACAGGAGGGTCAGGTGGAGTATTTAAAAATCACACCTGAAAGGGTTAATGTACTTAAATTAAATTCATTCATTTATTCATTTTCTTTTCGGCTTAGTCCCTTTGTTAATCTGGGGTCACCACAGCGAAATGAACCACCAACTTATCCAGCATGTTTAACGCAGCGGATGCCCTTCCAGCTGGAACCCATCTCTGGGAAACATCCATAAACACTCATACACTACGGACAAATTAGCCTACCCAATTTACCTGTAGCGCATGTCTTTGGACTATGGGAGAAACCAGAGCACCCGGAGGAACCCCACGTGAACGGAGGGAGAACATGCAAACTCCACACAGAAACGCCAATTCGAACCAGCAATCTTCTTGCTGTGAGGCGACAGCACTACCTACTGCACCACTGCGTCGCCTTAAATTATAGTAGAATATTAGTATTGCACAGTTAGCATTATTAGTTATAATATAAAACAATATGCAGCTATTATTCAAAGCAAAATTTAATGTATTTACATTTCTTTTTTAGTGTTTTGAAGAAAAACAATTCATAATTTAATTTAAATTTTTTGTTTTTAGTTTACAAAAACTGCAAATTTGTAATACTATATGATTCGATTATTAGTTAGTTGTTATAATATATTTGGAAGCATCCCCATCATCTTAAACCATTTCCTAGTTTTGCATAAGAGGAAACGGTACAGAAACGTATTCAATTGTTTTAAAAATCCCAGCCCTACTTTGCGTTCAGGTTGACTTGTTTAGTTACAGCTGAAGGAGTTAGTTATTCTTCAGAGGGCAGATAGAACAAATGCACAATAATTGCTATTTGCCGCAAGATAAGGGGGTTAGCGAAGCATCCACCACGTTTTTGTTTGCCTATAATCAAATTAAAGTTCAAAAGCATGCAAAATCTGACAGCTCTGAGAATGAAGTACTGAACTAACAATGAATGAAGAGAGAGAGAGAGCAAACAAAAATAAACAGAAAGCTGAATAGGACGTACACAAACAGTCAATGCCTCAACATTTCTCAAATGTCTAGACCATGAGGTGTATAATGGGAAGATCATCTTTCTATTGTACTACTGTCACTGGCTTCAATAATGCTTTCTTACACACTGTACATTCCCAGAGAAAGAATTCATTGCTCACATGCTGCTCTTTTATAGCTTACAGAAAATGATTGAGGTTATATTTTGATTTTTGTTTAAACTTAGCTTGACAAATTTTGTGTTTTTTTTTTTTTTTTTTTAATAGAAGACCTGAGGTTATTCTGGTCTTGTATAATTTTATTTTATTATTATATTATTATTATATTATATTATATTATATTATATTATATTATATTATATTATATTATATTATATTATATTATATAGAAACAGTAAGATTTGATAATGTTTAAAAAGAAGATTAATTTTGCACACTAAGCCTGCATTTATTAGATGAAAAATACAGTAAAACTTTCAAATTGTGAAAAGCTATAACAATGTTAATTAACTGTTTTTTTATTGAACTGTTTCAAATGTAATTTATTCTTGTGATTCAAAGCAAGATTTCTTCAGTGTCCCATGGTCATTATTGCATGTAGATTTGCTTTTCTGTTATGATCAGTTGCTATTGGTACAAAATCACTAATTATTATTATTTTGCCTTGCTTCATAGTATTGTAGAAACTGGGATACATTTTACTTTTAGGATTATTTCCTAAAAAAAACTAATTAGTAGCCTTCTTATATTATAAATGTATTTAAATTGATAATATATTGTATATTATATATATATGAGGGCTCTGGCAATGGTTGCTGATTCACTATGGTTACTAATGTTTGAGGGAAGCTAAGAAGATATTTTGAAGAAAGCCAAAAATTTGTAACCATTGACTTTCATATATTTGTTTTTCCTAGTATGAAAGTCAGAGCTTTTTTTTTAAAAATATCTTCTTTTTTTGTTCAACAGAGGAAAGAAACTCATAAAGGCTTGAAGTTTTAAAGCTTTGAATAAATAGTGAGTAAGTTGTCATTACCTATCACTGCGCTTGTCTGACAAAAAAAAAAAAAAAACTCACATAGACTGAGGAAGGCTTGGGGGTGAGTAAATTAAACAGTGCAGAGCTGTGGCCCTCCAGAAACTGAATTTGACACCTGTGCTTTAAAGGAATAGTTCACCCAAAAAGAAAATTACACCAAAGCCAATAACATCTTTACACCATCCAGACAATGATTGTTCAACAGACCATAGAATAAAACTAAATATCCATCAATATACCAGGAATTTTTAGCAAAACATTACAGATTTCAATTTCCACACTGATGTCAAATACAAAATCATTTCGTTCATTTTCTTTTTGCCTTAGTCCCTTTATTAATCTGGGGTCGCCACAGCAGAAGAAACTGCCAAATTATCCAGCATATGTATTACACACCTTTCCAGCTGCAACCCATCACTGGGAAACATTTCAAGTTTGTACAGTAGTGTGTTAATTAACATTTCTGTTTTAGAAATAATATTATAATTTTATTTAAATTATTGGTTATTCAAATTGTAGGCAGTTTTCTTTATTTCCTCACTGCTGTCTTTGAGAAACAGTCAAGATACCCAAGACAGATAGTGGAGGAATTTAACACATCACAATTTCTCTCAGAAAACATATTTCTAAAGGTGCTGTTGACTTGAAATTTTCCCCAGATGTTGGCAACAACCAATAAAATCCATTATATATATGCAATGAGAAAAAAAATTTATTAGTTTACAAATTAAGTTATGTGTAATAAAATGAAATGACACAGGAACTAAAAAAATGAACACATGAAGAAAGGAAGGTGTAAAGGCAGTGAAAGCCCAGACAGAAGCTGAAATTTCTCAGTAGTTCTTCAGCAACCCTTCCACATTGTAAATTATTATTAACTGCTTCAGTCCAGCATCTACATTACCAGAACGATGGAGATGAAACCAAGGTGGACATTTCAGTCAGACAATAATCCAAAGCAAGGAACCTCTCAAATGGTTCCAGAGAAAGAAAATCAAGCTGATTGCCAGGGCAATCACCTGATCTAAATCCAATATAAAATACAAATTAAAGATCAGATCTGATAGAAGAGACCCACAGAACCATCAAGATTTTTACACTCTGTTTAAGTCTGTGAAAAACTCACACCTAAGAATTGCATGTGACTGTATATAAAGCCTTTTATATAGAGAATTAAATACATTTCAGTATGTCAAGGACTTTCTCCATGTCATTCAATGGTTATTACACAATAACCATTTTTTCAGATTTTTTTTTTTTTTTTTTTTTGTAAATTTTGTTTGTATTGCTTGGGTTTTTACCAAAATCTGGTTCAATTCCATGTCGACAGCTCCTTCAGAAATATTATTCTCAGAAAAAAAGCATGACGTATTCAATACTTTTTCCCCTCTGTATATTAGTGCTTTTTCCTGCCTACACTTTTCCTCCAGCAAAAATCCAGACTTAAACACAGCTCGACGTAAGATTAAGTTATCAGAGAGCTTCGCAAACACAGACACATACCCTGAAAAGCAGAAAAGTTCTCCTGACAGTCCTGCTGTTTCACAAGGACAACATACCCCAGAAACGTCTCAACTCGCTCTAGAAACACTCTTTCAAGTAAAACGAGTGATGAGCTCCATCCGAAGGAGTTAGCGTTCTCCAAAAGACGAGTCTCTTGACACGCACTATTAAGAGTATAGCCGTCATATATTCCCTCAACACCACACAGATCTTCAGCGAAGCTTTCAACGGTAAAGAAGAGGCCATTTTACTGAAAGTTCAGTCTTTTAACCTTTTCTCAAGAGCGTGTCAGAGAATTTTTTCATGCCGATTCTTTGAAGGCCTTCAACACCTCGACATGAGGGCCAGATAGATATCTTTTCATTCATTATTCAGATCGGTGTAGATCAGAAAGCATTTATACCAAACTTACCAGGCGATCAAACCCTCGCGGAAGGAAGTCTACAGACAGCGAGCATGAAGAAGGTGGTTCTTTTATATGAAACTGCAACTGCAGAAAGATTTATAAGAATGTGAAGCTTTTCTCCTTCAAAATGTTCAAGTTTCATTCAAAGATAGGCTTCTTTTTGTAGTTTTGTTAAGTAACATCATTTGTTTCCATTCCACTTCTATTACAGATGAAGCTAAAGTTCATCTTTAAAACATTCAATATTTTAAACATTTTAAATGCAAGAGTGTAACACTTTAAATGCCATGTTATTATAAGTATTATTTAATTGTAATGGTATGTCTAACTTCACTTGCAGCTTAAAATATAGATATTTTTGTGATTGTATTTTTTATTATTTTTGTTTTACTTAGGAAAAAACATTCACTACCTGACAAAATTCCTGTCGCCTATCCAAGTTTTAGGAACAACAAATAATAACTTAACCTCTATTAATAACCTCTAGTTGATCATTTGGTATCAAAAGTGGCTTATATGAAAGGCAAAGGCCGACTGCATCCATACATCTCTGCAATGACACAAATCACTCATTAATAAAGTCATCTGGAAGTGTTCTTGCATGACTTCTAGAGTTCATTAAGATTCTTCTTCAATGCCTCCATTTTACCCCAGACATGTTCAATAATGATCATGTCTGGTGACTGGGTTGGCCAATCCTGAAGCACCTTGACCTTTTTGCTTTCAGGAACTTTGATGTGGAGGCTGAAGTTTGAGAAGGAGCGCTATCCTGCTGAAGAATTTGCCCACTCTTGTGGTTTGTAATGTAATGGGCAGCACAAATGTCTTGATACCTCAGGCTGTTGATGTTGCTGTTCACTCTACTGATCCCTCACACACCCCCATACTGAATGTAACCCCAAACCCCAACCACAATCTTGCATCCATGCGGATTCCAATAGGTCTTCTGCAGTATTTGTGATGATTGGGCTGCAGTTCAACAGATGATTCACCTGAAAAACTGACCTTCTGCCACTTTTTTAACTGATTGACAAAATTATTATTAAAATTATTTGTTTCTCTTACAACTGGGATCAATGACAAGACAGTTGTCAGGTAGTGCAGTTTAACCATTAGACAGTCATCAATTATTGGTCATAAATGTTTTTAAACACTAACAATAAAAATAACCAAATCAGCATGATTACAATGATTATACTAAGACACTGAAGAGGAGGGCTGAGGAATATATCGCTTGAGCATCAATATTGCAATGTGTGTATCTGCAATAGTCGCATCGCAGGATTAGATAATTTATTAAAGATTATTTTATTCAATTTGATTGTTCAAACTCTTCCATTCTCCTCACTGCACACCATTAATACGTATGTAGCATGCACTGCACTTCAACCAATTCATTCTTAAAGCAATACTGCCTACAACTATGTGTACACCTCTTCATTGCATATATTGCTGTCAACACTGCCAATTTTGCATTGTCCTTTTTCGAGTATGTTGTAGTATTTGCACTGTCTGTATTTTGCACTGTCTGGAACCATAAGCTTTTCACTCATCATAGCACACGTGCAGCTGATGTAGTGACATTAAAAGTGATTTGATTTCAATTTCTGTATATGAATACCATTAGACTCCCCAGACAACCATAAAGCACTATTTATTTATTTTTGCTTGTAATTTATTCTGATGTATGCAGATGCACTGCATAGAAAGAGACTTGATCATCCCAGTCGATCTAAATTAATGAAATCTTTCCAAAATAGAGCTTAGCAAATCATTTGGCATTATAGTATGTGTATGTATGTATGTATATATATATATATATATATATATATATATATATATATATATATATATATATATATATATATATATATATATATATATTTCAGTAAAACAAAATATAGGAATGTGACACTTTTCTAATTTTGTGCAGCTATACTAAACAGTCATACCTAATAAATAATTATACATATTAAAATAGAAAATAGTCATTATAGATAATAATTCACAATATTAAGGCTTTATTATCTTACCAACCCCCTCAAAAACAATTTTTTTTAACATACAGTATAAATTCACTTAAACTACACTCAAGATACGGTTATTAATGTCTACATTATTAAAGCCACCATAACACACAAACTTACTTTATTAGTTTGCAAACATAACACTCCTAATTTAAGATGCTAATCTTTTTGACTTTGAAAATAATACCTGAAGCGAAACAAAAGCTTCATCAGGTCAAGAATGAAAGTCAAATCCCTTGCCAAGAAAAAAAAAGAAAAAAATCAATGACAGCCATAAACCAAAAGTAGAACATAGCAAACAAGTGTAAAAGAATGAAAAAAAAATTGTCTACCAGAATAACTTTGACATAACTTCTTATGTTAGATGGACAAAAGACAAGTGTTGCTCTCTGCGCTTTTACCATTTTTTTTTGGCGAGTTTCTTTACTTTGGCAGCCGCCTTCAAAAGCCTCAGTTTGGGTGAAGTAGAACAAAGTGAACTGAGAAATATGGTATTAGTGTTCACTGCAAAAAACCCTGGGTTTGGATTAAAGATAAACTATTATGCATCATAAATGGTCATATTTTGGTTTTGGGATTCTCCATCAACAGGTTCGATACACACTATTAATGTCTTATAATATGCACTTATTTTTTTACCTTTTTTGACTTTATTTAAAAATAACGTAAGTAAACCCATTGTAACTTGTACCTGTTAATTTTTACAATTATGTAATTTTACTCGCTTTTTAAAACATAGTTAACTAATTACTTTTTACCAACCCAGGCTCATCCTGCAAGCGTACCTCTATATGCATTTCTGGAGAGTGCCGAATACGTCTCAGGAGCTACTTTTTTGCAGTTTTTGATTTACCGAAGACCCAAGATCATAGTGTACCCTTTTTTAGATCTCAAATTTTCTTGCGGGTGCCATTTGCGCCTGCAATTCTTGTGTAAATTCACCAGAGGCCACTGTTGACTGACTGACTGACTAATCGACTGACCCACCCTGCTCCTCCCCTAAAACTAACCAATAGTGTTTTCAAATCCACAGATTGACCCGCCCACCCACTTCCCTAAAACCGACAGTTTAAAAAAGCAATCCTGAAAAATAAAAGCCTTCGACTGATTTTTTACCACGTTTTCAAATTTTATCACATTCTCACCCTGTTATTTACTTGTTTATTTGATTTTTTTGCTTCTGTTTTTGTCTTACCCGCTTTCTGGAACTGTTCTTCGACAGACTGAAACCACATCATTGTCAACTTCTCTGCCAAAGTCCATGGCAAGCTAATGGACAAACTGGTTACAGCAGAAAAGCCGTCCGTTCAGTAAACAGTCAGCTGCTAAATGTGAAAAAGAATGGCGTCATACCACCCTGTAGCATTCATTTTAAAGACAAAATGTAGCCGTATGTACTTCTGGTTACATAATTTGCAATCTCCAGAAATTTATATAGAGCTATGTTTTCAGAATAAGCTTATGTTGCTTTTGACAGTGTATGGTGCAGGGGTCACTAACCCTGTTCCTGGAGACCTACCTTCCTGCACATTTCAGTTGCAACCCTGATCAAACACACCTGAACCAATTAATTGTACCTAAAGCAGCACTTGATAATTACAAACAGGTGTGTTTGGTCAGGGTTGCAACTGAAATGTGCAGGAAGGTAGCTCTCCAGGAACAAGGTTGGTGACCACTGCTATGGTGCATCCCAAACATGACTCTTCAGAGACTTCTAGCTTATTTTTATGTGTGCGGCCCTTTTCTTGTTTAACAATCATCATTTTCAATTGTTTATGTGTCTGTTTGCAATGCAAGTTTGCTCAGTTTCTGACTTCTGAGTGAAATGCTATGGTTGAAAAGACATTTAGAGCACAGAATCTGCTCATGAATTCCCCATAAAAATCACTGTGGCAGCAATTACAGAAGGAACAGCCAAACACAGAGCCGAGTCAATGACTTTAAACATCATTCCTGCAGATTACCAGTCCTTTTACCTATAATAATTCGTCCAGGATGAAAAAAATTAAATAAATATACAGCCATTTAAAATCAGACTATATTTAAAACGGCAGTGAGTCAGAAACAGCCCTTTTTTCCCCAATGTAATAATTCCACAAGCCTCAGAATTATTCGAGTTGAGATGAAAGGGAAGTACACAAGGGAAGTGCTAATTATTACGTGGACAAAAGTCAGTGTTTTATTTCTTTCTTTAATTTTCTGACAGCTTGCCAGTTCTCAAGCCAAAATTTAATTATTGCTTCTGACTGGCACACGCTGGTAAATGAAATTCACAGTTATTCCTGTCCTACAGTTGTTTTAGGGAACTAAAGAGTCTCGTTCTGTCTGTTATATAAATATTTTGTTAGGAAACGACATGAAAGAAGCATCAAATTATTCCCCATTATTGAGCATGTTAACAGGAAATTACTAATTTCCTCACTTGGCCTTTTCATGACCTACAATGGGCTTAAGGTAAGTATTACAAGCCAGCGCAGGTGGATTGTCCCTATAGCAAC
Organism: Danio rerio; assembly: GCF_052040795.2. Taxonomy (NCBI): domain Eukaryota; kingdom Metazoa; phylum Chordata; class Actinopteri; order Cypriniformes; family Danionidae; genus Danio; species Danio rerio. The sequence continues at coordinate 12,669,650 of NC_141021.1, forward strand.
TGTATTGAAATCTGATCTTCAATCTTAAAAATAAAATCTCTTCATGGGCATGGATGGTTCCATAAAGGGCCCTTTAACCCTTCATAGCTGCCTGGTTGATCTTTTGTTTATGGGTTATCTTTAAAGGTCCCATGAAATGCTTTGAAATATGCATTTTTATTCAGTGTTTGACTTAATCTCAACCAAAACACAAGGAGAGGGTGGGACATAGAGTAGCTCCCCCCTTTTTTAAAGAGCTTTTCCAAAGCTTGCAGTTTGTCACTTCCGCCTACATCATAGGCCTTAAACCTGATTACTTGAGGGCCGCAGCTCTGCAGTTTTGCTAATCCAACACTAATCAAACACAGCTGATCCAACTAATCAAAGTGTTCAAGACTATAGAGACTATTAAGCAGGTGTGAGTCAAAGGTGGTTGAAGCTAAACTATGCAGAGCTGCGGCACTTTTTTTTTCATGTCATACTTTAGTTTCTCATCAAATCTTGACCAATTAAATGCTCTCTAGACATGCCCCGCCCCTTTCAAGATGATTCTCATTTTCTTGTCATTTGATGTGCTTGAGCTCAACCAATCTCTAGCAGAACTGTGATAAAAAGGAATTGCTATTGGCTGTTTTTAAAAGGGGAGGAGCTACACTGTCAACGCATTTTTCAGTTGAGATTACATCAAACATCGAACAAAAAATGCACATTTAAAGCACTTCAAGATCAATTATGTTCTTCAAATTCTCTAAAAATGAGCTGTTCACTTAAAGTTTCTTTGTAAAACCAAACATGGCTTTCCTATGGCATCGCTGTAAAAACACCCATGTGCATTTTTTTTTTTTAGAGCCAAAACACTATTCATAAGGGATTCGCTTTCTTAACAACATTGGAGTTCAAATTATTACCATAAGACATCTGTCACTGCTTGTACTGATTTAGGTGGAAAGACTAAATCCCTAATAATGGTGCATCAGGAATTTGAACGCAATGGGGAAATTTAATTGCATATTCTGCAAAGGATGAAATAAATAAGGAGAAGCAATGCGAAAATACAATATCCGTAATCACAGGCATCCTCATCCAAACCGGATTTCATTTCTCAGAGGACCTGCAAAGTTAGCTGGAAAACAGTAGGTAATTTTCTCTGTAATGTTTTTTACACAGATGTGTTTCATTGGACAGCTACTGAAATCCTCAAGTAGTACGCTGACAACAACATATCATTTCTAAACCAGCTCAGGGAAAACAATTCACATCTTTAAATCACTGAGTGTATATACTGTGTTGAACTAATGCAACTTTTGAAAAGGGTTAGTTCACCCCAGAATTAAAATGAACCTTATGATATCCTATACTATTGAGTATAACTACAGTGACCAAGGAATCATTATAATTGGCTTTTATTACCAAATCACCACTGACACTAGTGTTATCTTATTATATGTTTTGCTTTTGTTTAAAGAGTTGCTTCACGTAACATGCTTGTTGTAATGTCCACTTTTTATAATCACTCATCATTATAAGTGTCTTTGGTTTAAATGATAGAGTTAATAAAGCAGAGAGGTTGTGATTTAACAGCAGGTGGCAATTTGATTATAATGGCAAGTGGTTTTTGTCTAGCAATATTTCGCAACACGTCATGGTGTACATAATTTCTTGCAGTGCATACAAAAAAAAGTCTTTAAAAACATGTAAAAATGACATTATAAGTAAATTTCTGCAAATAAAACTGTCACTATTGGCTGAATGTGGTCATCTGTCACTCCAGCAAATTACTGAACTGCACATACCAAATAGGATTAAGCACTAAAAGGTGAACTGACGACTGATTTTAGCCGTCTCATCAGAGGATCTTGGATAAAAGCAGTCTTTTCCTATGTCTCCCTTTATGAATGTTTTTTTTTTTTTTTTTTTTTTACTCAGGGTTAAATTGATTTCTAAGATTTAATTACAAAAGTCTTCAGTAGATGCACCTAATTCTTATAGGTTTGTTATGAGTACACAGTTACAAAATGTGTGCTTTGAGGTGAATTACAGAAAAATTTATTCGATCTATTGACAATTAGGGGGTCGTTGTACTATAAATATCATCCTGCAAACTTCATGACTTTTAAATAATTTAAATAAAACAGCCTATATAATTACTTAAAAATCTGAATGGTTGTGGAACGAACCACTTTATTACATAATTAACCATGCCTCCACAAAAAAAAAAGATCAACACCTACTTCTACACCGCGGCCTGTTTAACTTCACCCAAGACCTACACTGCAGTTGGTTAATAATGAAAATGCTTTGTCTGCAGAGCCCAGTCTTTGCATTGTTTTTGGACCACATTGTGTTTGCATTGTTTCTAATCCCAATTTTAGAAAAAGTGGATTAACTTTATATTTAATTCAGTTTCAGACTGTCTATAAGTACTTTAAGAATTTTAAGGAAGATCCATTTACAAACTCCATAAAGTATTTGCTTGGTTGGAGTGGAAATTTACTTTGTTTGTTATTACAGATTTGATATAATTTGATGTGCAACAAGCATTTATTTTAATCTAAATGATTTTAAATAGAAAATGAATGCTCATTTTCTTTTACACAGTTTTAACGAAGATCCATTTACAAACGCTATGGATTATTTTCATAAAGAAAGTAAAGATGATGCTTTGCCAACTACAGTATATTGAATCTAACATTAATGTCACACCACACAAATGTGAGTAACAGTTTTTTTTTTGTTTTTTTTTTTTAATGATGGGCAGCACCGTCACCTCACAGCACACATTTCTGTGTTGAGTTCTCCTGTTTTGGCTTGGGTTTCCTCCGGGTGCTCTGGTTTCCCCTACCATCCAAAAGACATGCAGTATAGGTGAATTGAATAAACTAAATTGGGGGTAGTGTATGTGTGTGGAGAGTGTGTAAGTGTATATCCCAGTACTGGGTTGCAACTGGAAGGGCATCCACTGTTTAAAACATATGCCGTTGTGGCGACCCCTGAAATAGAGACTAAGCCAAAAGAAAATGAATTAATATTTTTAAAATGTGTTAAACTTGCTTTGTCTGTTATTATAGATTTGATTTTATTTATTTTGCGCTAAGCATTTATGTTTATCTAAAATCACTGCGGCATATCAAGTATATCTAGTAAGAACTTAATTAGCTGGTTCAGGTGTGTTTGATTGGGATTGAAGCTAAACTTTCCAGGACACTGGCCCTCCAGTACTGAGTTTGGACTTCCCTGATCTACAATATAATGGATACAGATTGGTGTACATTAGTGGGTTGTGCTTTAAAGGGATAGTTCACCCAAAAATGAAAATGACCTCACTATTTACTCTCTCACATGTTGTTTTAAACCTTTATGAGTTGTGTTTGTTTCTTTTTGCAAAACTACATATTTTGAAAAATGTTGGTTGATTATAGTAGACAAAAAAACTACATTCTTCAAAATAACGTCTTATGTGTTCAACAGAAGAAAGATACTCAAATAGGCTTTGAACAAGTAAAGAATGAGTAAATGAATGCAGAGATCTCTTGTTTTGGGTGAATTGTGCCTTTAAATATGCAAATTACTGGCGAAACACACCAGTGGGCATCTGATTGTACAATCCGCCAGGTCTGTTCAAACAGTTTGTTCAGATGGCAGGGTCAAAACTGGACAGAACAAAAGCCTATTACTGTGAAATGATGATGTTTTTTGATGTTAAAAAAAATTGTAACTGGACCTCAGAGAAAAAAAAAAGCTTGACAACTTCAACTCATTAAATGTAAATGCTCCCCCGCACAATTTCAACAGCACAGCATTTTCAGAAAAGAAATAGATATGTGATTTCTTTTTTTTTTTTTTAAACCAAAAGATGAGAAAGTAGTTTCAATAGCATGAAGTAATGAAGAAGAATTCCTCAGAGATAAACTTCATGGGTGGGACATGGCAACTTGGATGAAGTCAAAGAACGCAGGATTTGATTTGCAATTTTAAAAGACTAGAACTCACTGTGTGTGTATATGGGTGCCAATGCAATGGCTCTCCCACGGGACGCAGCGCAGTACGTGACCTCATTAAAGGGAGACAATTTAATATTTGACAACATCCCCTGGAGGACTCTGGGCAAAGCATGTCTTCCTGTCTCCCCAGATCGGCTCTGCTGTGGATGAGACTGTATGTGTATGTGTGTGTGTGTACCTGCGTATGCGACAAGTACAATTATATCAGCACTGCAGGACGCAGAGCACTTTCCCACCAGAACAGACGAAAACATTCCTGCCTGCCACAGTGAGGCTTTGATCAAACAAAAAGTTCATTCTCGTACTGCACACTGCTTAGCTTAAACTCTGAAAATAACCATGAAATATTAATAATGTTATTAAGATAGAATTAAGTTTGTTTTTTTGACCCCAACGGAATTTTTAATAGGATAGTTCAACCAAAAGCGAACAATTTGCTGTTCATTTACTCACTTACAGTACTGATGTAGGTGGTTTTTATTTCGTCAGTAAGACATTAAGGAAGATTAATAATTCCTCCGAGTGTTTCGGTTTCCCTCTACAATCCAAAGACATGTGCTATAGGTGAATTGGGTGAACTAGTCATAGTGTATGTGTGTGAATGTGAGAGTGTATGGGTGCTTTCCAGCACTGAGTTGAAGCTAGAAGGGCCTCCACTGCATAAAACACATGCTGGGATAGTTGGTGGTTCATTGCACTGGTGACCCCTGATAATCAGGAACTAAGCCAAAGGAAAATATATGAATGAACTAACTAATAATGTGGCATATAATGTTTAGTTTCTAATGGTTTACTTCTTTAAATCACAAAGAATCATCAGGAGCCACACATATTCATTGGCTTAGTTAGAATATTTTCTGGGAATTTACAATAATAAAATATTAATATTTTAATGAATTACTATAAATTAATTTTAAAAATTTATATTTTACGAAAATCAAAACAATATCTAATTAATATACATGTTATTCTTTAAATAACGTTAATACATTTTTTAACATTCAAACCCCATATACCTATTCTCGATACCCCGTATACCCATACCCAGAACTCTCCTGAACACAGTAACATCAAGAGAAACATGTTGAATAAATTAAATAACAATATATTAATAAATTAATTTTAAAACGCAACTTTTCGATGCTGGCAATGTAGTTGTGCATCCAAGTGCGGTTTATTTATAAGATTAGTCAGGCAGGCAATGACAAAAAAGGGGTAAACAGACATATACAGATAATCCAGAATCAGGGTCACAAATAGGCCAATGGTCAATAAAGGCGACAAGGAATAAAAACGAGAAAACAAAGCAAGAGTTCAAATCACAGCTAGGCTAGACGAGACAAGAGAACACTGTAGTGTTACAAGACAACAAGACTCAGTAAAGTCTGTGTGTTTGTGCTCTGTATATAAGGTCCATCTAATCAGTCTTTGAACAGCTCCAAGCTGTATGTGTTTTAGAGATGCGGATCAGCTGAAATGACACCCGAATCCGCAGCTTCATACTAATCATCCAACCGCCACCAGCCCGCACATATAGCTTTATCTGATATATGTATCCACATCTGACCCATGCTCAATCATTGCTTTAGTAATTAAATTCTTTGTTTTAGGCATGATGATAGGTCATCATGGATATTAACAGCAGATTCAGTGAGCTATAATCTGCTCATCTCTGATAGTAAAATAACACCTAACTCGTAAACATTTTTAAACGAATACTTATTTACAAAAACAAAAGTTTGTCTTTAGACAACATTTTCATCATTTTCAAATAGATACAGAAAGTAAAAATAAGACATTGAATCACTCGTACCGCTTGTTGTAGGAATGAACAAGATTCTTCTCGCAAGGCGCTGTAGTCGTGGAAATAAGCAATCTTGCTTCTCCCAGAACGATAGCAAATTTTCCTCTGACTCCTCTAACTGAAACTTTAAACGGTAGGCAATTCTTGCACTTCATCCATTATTTTGGGCGTCTCATCTTCCGATTTTGCAAAGTCCATTCTCAGCTTTTTCGCTGAGAATTACCCGCAACATCCAACCGCATCCAACCCGCAATTAATTATAAAGTATGTTTTTATTACCCGACCCACTCGACCCGCTGATTATCCGCAGCACCCGTGGATTTAACCGCCATGCGCGCATCACTAATGTGTGTAATTACAGAAGAAGCGGAACAGGTGTGAGGGTGTGGTTAATGACAGGATTTGTAGTTCTTTTGGTGACAGGACTGTAGTCTGGGTCATAGAGAATGTTTTCTACTGATCTATCAGGATTTGCTGGATGATTGTGACAAAAAAAAAATTATATACACTTTATATTTATTTATATATATATATATATATATATATATATATATATATATATATATATATATATATATATATATATATATATATATAAAACATAATAACATAATAGATCATTGTTAAAAGGTTCATAGTAACAAAAAAAAATAGACATTTGAGTATATATAGATTTAGTTTTTCCACAGTTTTTCCTTTCCAACCTAATAAATCTTGTTTTTAAATATGCTTCAATTTGTATTGGAAGACAAGACAAAACTGATTAGGAAAAATGATTTTTACAACATAGTTATTCATGACTGAGCACAAACTCCAGTGTATTAAATGAACATAATGAATTGTGCTGCAAATGATGATAAAGCATCTTCATTAGGCAAAAGATTTGAAATCCTCAAGCTGAGTTTACTTTAAGCTTGGCAAAGCAGACTGTATTAAGGTGTCATCCTACATCTGTATTCATGAACAGAATACAACTCTACATGTAAATGTGCCTCTCACAGGTCATAAGATCCCAGAGGACGTCCCACTTCTTACTGATGCCAAAAACTCCAACCACTGCTTAGGAAAATACTGCCAGTTTGCTACACTCATTAGTGTGCTTCTCTGATTGATTCAAGCATGCTTGACTTGATAAACATTAAACATCTCAAGCTGCTTTCCTATCAGGGCAAAAATAACTAAAACGTTACATCATCTGTCTCCACATTAAGCTGGTGGAGAGTTTACACTTGATCGAACCCAGAGCGGTTTCAGCTCAGCCAAAAATATCTTTGTTTTCATATTTTTACATATTTTCTTAACACTTTTTTTACAATATTGAAAAAATGCAATATGAAGAAATAGGGCTGCACAATACTGTATATCATTTCAGCATCAATATCACAATATGCACATCCGCAATAGTCACATAGCAGGAAGTGCATTGTTAAGTTTATAGGTTAGAATAGTTTACCAGGAGCCACAGTTCAGAACCAGAAGATTTTTGGATTCACAGATGATTATAACTATAACAGAGTAACAGTTTATCATTTGCATGTGTTTTTAAGGCCAGCGGCTACTTAAAGTATTCAGACACAAGAAATTGAACTGTTTGTAACTCTAATAAAGATGTATTTATTGAATTATTTTTACGATGAAGACTATACAGTTTTATTTTACATTTAATTATTCAATCTCTGTCCCTGAAAACTGTGATGTAAAATTCTTCACATCTATCCTGCGAATAAAAATCCAAAATAATCCCCATATTCTTCCAGAAGGATCTCAAATCAGTCAAAATGTATGAACTCTTTCCAAATAGAGCTATCTAGTGAAGTATTCACATAAATCGCAGCAAATGCCATGATTTTGAATCGGCGTCCAGATATTTAGCATGCTCACAAAAGTATTTAAATCAGTAAAGAAAGCATCAAGTTTTCAACGTGGTTTTAGAAGCGATATGACAAAATGAACAGTTAACCAAATACAGTACAAGGCACATGGAGCGATTAGAACAGTGGTCACCAAACTTGTTCCTGGAGGGCCGGTGTCCTGCAGATTTTAGCTCCAACCCTAATCAAACACACCTGAACAAGCTAATCAAGGCCTTACTAGGTATACTTGAAACATCCAGGCAGGTGTGTTGAGGCAAGTTGGATCTAAACCCAGCAGGGACACCGGCCCTCCAGGACCAAGATTGGTGACCCCTGGATTAGAAGAACAAAACACAATTAAATAAATATTTTGCAAGCTAGAGAAAACACTGAGGCAAACATTTCAATCACACTTACTCACACTTGTGAAATGGAGGAAGAAACTGGTCTATGAATTGTGTACTGATAAAGTTCCCATACATCACTAGTCTTTTCTGATTCCTCCTTTAACAAACAGCCGATGAATCCCCCGTAGCCGTCTGTCTCACCAGAACATTAACCTATTAATATTAAATCATCTTCGGTCATGATCAGTCCCACACACACTTGCACTCTGCTAGTGTTTGAAGGGAAAGGCTCGTTCACGTTTTACCGAATCCTGCACTTTATATTTGGTATTGTTTCGTGTCGACGTTGATATGAACAGGCAAAAGGTTCGGAATCACCTAAACAACTCCGATTTGACTCTTTTATTTAAAAAATCTATATTTTTAAACAAGGTGCACTTTCAGATTTAACCCTCAGCTGGATGTTTTCATTCACTTAGAGCTATGTTGCAACCTGAAGGTCATTTTCAAAAAACAATAGGGGCTTTTTACCATAAACTGTAAAAGTATCCCTTAATTCTGATTGGCTGATGTTAATCCAGAAACATGTCCTACTTACTGAAATCAGATTGGCGACATAACTAACTAGTTGATTTTACCACAGTAATGGAAATAGAGCAATATTCCAAATGAATAAACAAACGTTTTTTAGATTCCTCGAATCCCGCACAGCAAACTTCAAAGTCAACAGAAGAACATCCCGGCAAGGTCAAAGAGGATACGGCTCTGAAGCTCCCTCCGGCATACAAACCTCAGTGTTAACCCTCACACACCAGCGTCTCTTCACCTTAGCCAAAGCTTTCTCTCATTTGCAGTTCATTTTTTTCCTGCAGTTCTGTTCATTTGTATTCCGAGTCACAGGCGGCATTCTTATAAGACCTCAAACACACACACACACACTGGGACGCACACACACAGGTAAACCAATATCATTTCATCAACACTCCTTTTTTTCTCGCACTATTTTTCCTTCTCTCGCCTCCCTTTCTGCCTCCCTGTCAGTTTGGCTGCTTATGATGAGGTGCTCCATCATGCGCCGCCTTTTCCATTTTTATTCTGTATTTCTAAACTTATTATGATCCCCCACACACGTGCAAACCCATCCGCCCATAGCTGACTCATTATCACTTATATCACGCTTATATGTCAACATGGCCAGTAGCGGCTGCTGCTAAGATGCCCGAATCTATGTGTGTGTGTGTGTGTGTGTGTTTATGCGCTCACTTTTGGCGTCTCATGAATAACTGATGGGCAAAAACAGAGGGAGTTCTGATTTGGTGAGAATGAATTTTGTCTTCCAAAAACTGGCCAACCATGAAACGAGAGCATGATGAAATGTTTTGCTTTGAAATAGCAAATCGGTATCAGCCATATGAAACAGGACCGAAGTGAAGCGACGAAAAAAGAGTAGCCTTTAGAAACACAAAGATGTTGAAAGAAGAAAGTGAAAAGAGATTTCCCCCTATTGACCCGTGTTGTGCAAGACGCATGAAATAAGTTTTATTTTGTTTCCTCGGGGCGTTTTAATCTAATCTGGCAGGGGTGGGACTATATTGATATGTTAAGGCAGAAGGTATTACCGGAGCTTAGAAGCATCATATTAAAAAGAGGCACCAATAGCACAAAGCCAAATTTCATGAAGTTTAAAAGTTTCATGACCGAATTTGACTTGAAAAGTTCAGAGCAAGTTATGGGGGAGAAAGGCATTGGCTTCTTTCAAATGAAGATTAAAGTTTCAAATAAAGATTTTCATGAATGTAACAAAATCCAAGCAGCATTATATGTAGTAACTTAAAAAAAAAAAAAAAAAAAAAAAAAAAAGAATCAAAACAACAGGTTTATCACTAAGTTCTAAATGTCAAGTCAATCCAGTCTGAAACCCTGTTTACTTTTGTAAGGGTTTATACACTCTCAGAAATAAAGGTACAAAAGCTGTCACTGGGGCGGTACCTTTTCAAAAGGTACCCTTTTATACCTTTCAGGTCCACTTTTGTACCATAAAGGTACAAATTTATAGCTAAAATGTACAATTGTGTACTTCATAGTACCTTAAGTAGGGTACAGGTATAAAATGTCTCTTTGAGGTACCAATCTGCACCTGTAAGGTACAAAAGTGTACTTTTTAAAAAAAAAGGTACTGCCCTACTGACAACTTTTGTATCCTTATTTCTTAGTGTGTAGTGTTAAAATGAAACTTAAATGTATTTACTGGAAATTGATTGGAGGGTGAAAAAAAAAAAGAGAATAAAATTTTTAATAAGAACAATTTTCCTAATGTTTCTAAAATAATAATAATAATAATAATAATAATAATAATAATAATAATAATATACTATTATTATTATTATTATTATTATTATTATTATTATTATTACTAGAAAGAAGCATAAAATTAATAATAAGCCTCAGGATACATATTTACTTTGTTTAATACAATTAATTTAATTTATTTTAATAAATAAACTAAACCAAACTAATAGAAAATGAATTAATTTTATAATTATTATTTTATATACTTATTTTTAATAAATAAATAATACTTTTATTAATGGGTAGTGTATTTTTCCCATGTAAACAATATTCTAATATAATTATTAATAAATAATCTGATTATTATATGTAATATTATTAAATGAATGTAAAATTAATACAGTTATTATTATTATTATTATTATAAATAAAATATTATTAATAATAATGATAATAATAATTAATTAACAAGCCTTAGAATAACTCTTTACTTTAATAATGATTAATTTAATACAATTAATTGTATTATTATTATTATTGTTGTTGTTGTTGTTGTTGTTGTTATTATTATTTTTATTATTATTATTATTATTCAATAATAAAGAAGAAAATTAATAATAAGCCTTAAAAAATGTTCACTTTAATACAAGTACTTTTATTTATTTTAATAAATAAACTAAACTAAACTAATAGAAAATGTATTATTTAACTATTATCTTATATAATTATTTTTAATGATAATAAATAATACCTTTACTAATTAGTAGTGTTTTCCCATGTAAACAATATTCTAACATAAGTATTAATAATTAAGATAATTATTACATGTAATATTATTAAATTATTATTATTAAATAAGTATTGTAATTGTTATTACTATTATTATTAATAATAATAATAATAACAACAATAAAAATAATAATTAAGAAGAAAATTAAGAATAAGCCTTAGAACAAATCTTTCATTTTATTTAATACGATTAATTTTAATAATTAAACTAAACCAAACAAAAAAATATATTATTATCATTTTATATAATTATTTTAATTGTATTAATTAGTACAGTGTTTTCCCCATGTAAACAATATTCTAATATTATTATTATTAAATAATACATCTATTAAATGTTTAATTATGAAATTATTAAATAGAGTAATAAAAAATTCTACTTAACTTCTACTTAATTCTACTACTTCCATTTTCAATTTCAAATGAAATCTGATTTTAATTATTCATTTTGTAATGAAAATTATAAAAAAAAAAAATCCCTTATAAAACAAGCAGCCTGACATAAAATGTGCTAATAAACCACCATTCCTTGGACAAAATATATACTATGATGGTTACTACTGTCCGCTCAGAATATTATGAGAGGTGATAAAAATATGTCTGATTTTTTTGGTCAAGGTCATCCCGCCTCATTTACAGTCTGTCCAATCACACGCCTGGGCACCTGCAGAGCCGTGACAAGACAGATCAAGTACACACACACCACATGCCCGCGCACAGAAGTAAAACTCAGAGTTATCATTCCCCTCATCAAGTCTTTGGCAAAACAAATGGTGACAGATCCTCGCCGGAACGCATGGAGTTTAGCTTTGACTGGCAGGCGTTCAGGGATGACGGCTCTGTCGGGTCCTGTCAGAGGAGATGGTGACTGGCAGACTCCGGACAGCCGAACATCTGGGGCCTTTCTGAATCAGAGAGCATCACTCACAGTCAAACACACTCCCACACACACCTGTGCCTACAGTATGGATAACATACATGTACGCTAACCATCTGTTACTTTACAAGTCTGTACCGTGATTTCTTGCACACAATGAAGATTTTATTATATTTAATTATGATTTTTTATTATATGTTATTATATATTAAATTATGTTTAATATGAGTATTTAAAAAATTAAAATGAAATCAGTGATATGTTTGTATTGACTTAGTGCTATTGTAGTAGTTACTTGTAGCTTTTGACTGGAATAATGCCCCTTCTTTTAGATCAATAAAGACATTTAATCTTTTAAGGACACATTTATTTATTTATTTATTTATTTTTTGAAAACAACATGTAAATGTTGTTAATTTTGGTTCTTTGTAAGGTTTGAGTATATGTTTCTGTTTGCTTAAGCTATAGACGCAAAGTTCTAATCAGCCAATCACATGGTAGCAACTCAATGCATTTAGGCCTGTAGACATGCTCAAGATGTTCTGCTGCAGCTCAAACCGAACATCAGAATAGGGAGGAAAGGTGATTTAAGCGACTTTGAACGTGGCATGCCATGTTTGTTGATGCCAGACGGGCTGGTACAGTATATTTCAGAAACTGCTGATCTACTGAGATTTTCCCGCACAACTATCTTACGGGCTTACGGAGAATGGTCTGAAAAAAGAGAAAACATCCAGTGAACGGCAGTTCTGTGGGCGCAAATGCCTTGTTGATGGCAGAGGTCAGAGGAGAACGGACAGACTGCTTTGAGCTGAGAGAAAGGCAACAGTAACTCAAATAAATACTCGTTACAACCGAGTTATGCAGAAGGGCATCTCTGAACAACCCACAACCTGCCAAACCTTGAGGCAGATTGGCTACAGCAGCAGAAGACCACACCGGGTGCCACTCCTGTCAGCTAAAAAACCAGCCAACAAATCTGCAGCAACTGCAAGATGCTATCATGTCAATATGGAAATGTCTGAGGAATATTTCCAGTACCTTGTTGAATCTCTGCCATGAAGGACTAAGGCAATTCTGAAGGCAAAAGGGGGTCCAACCCGGTAATAGTAAAATGTACCTAATAAAGTGGCCAGTGAGTGTGTATGTATTTATAGACAGAGATTAGCCGACTGTTAAAGATGAGTATTCTGACATTGTGGTACTCATGGATAAGTATGGTATTCAGCCTATACTGGATGTTGCAAGAACATGTAAACTGTAAAAAAAAATAAATAAATAAATAATTAAAAAATCCAGATGTGCCTGTGCTTAGTGGCTTTGAAGACTAGTTTTCATTCATTTTTTTATTTTAGTTATTTTAGTTAGAAAAGACAATGCTTGAGTCTCATCATATTAGATCTGTGCATTACCACTTAACTAGGAATACACATTATTACAACAATTTTTGACATGTTGGTGAATTTTATATAGTGAAAGAAAAAGATGCAGAGAGAAAGAGGGGAGGAGAGGAGAGAGAGAGAGAGAGAGAGAGAGAGAGTTGTGGAAAGAGTTTTATTTAAAGGTTTTCCTCCTGACAGGCCTAATGAATAGCTGCCGGATTAGAAATAGGAAATAAACACGCCAAGCCAAACTAATCAATCAAAGCTCACAGCTGAAACACTGCCTATTTTCATTATATTAAACACACACACTCACACAAGCACACAGACATACCACAAGTACACTACAAACACCCACCATTAACAAAAAGTAGACACCTGTACCACCCCACAAACACAAATAAGTAATCACTGCAATCAAGTAAAGAGTAAAAGAGCTTCAGAGCAAAAGAACATCTGTGTGCTTTAAACCCGACTGTCCATCTACTATCCACCAACCTCCTCCAATCCTTGTCAGTGTCCCACTTCACATTACAGTAGGGGTGGGAACCTACACTGGTCTCACGGTTCAGTTTGGTTATGATTATCAAGCCATCAATTCGGTTTAATTCGATATCTCGGTGCATCACGGTGCATTGACGATGCTTTCCATACATAATTACATTTTTTCTTCACAACACGAGAATTTTTTTTGCAGCGGAATTATTTTGGTAGTATCATAACTAAAAGAATTAATATATGAAATAAAAATATATATCTTTTAAACTTTTATTTAATGTTTAAATGCAAATCCAATTAGATTCATTTTATTTAGTAAATAAAGCAAGTTTGTCATATAATATATCTAGTAAAAGGCAGAAAATATTACAGTACAAACTGCATTCCTACATAAATCAGATGAACATTTCAATTATATTACTGAAATTTATTTAAAAACTGAATAAACATAGATTTACATACATTTACTCAAGTAAATAAAACAGAGATAATGATGGACTAAAAATCTGCGGAAAATCTGCAGAATTCTGCACGTGCAGATTCCGGGTGGGCCTGGTTATGAACTATTACTGAACTGAAATCGAATTGTCCCCATATGCATTGCGGTGGGCCGAAGAAACAATAAATTGACACACCTATTACAGTATTTTTATTTTGAAGAAGACTTTTATTTTGTAAGTGTATTATTTTTGAGACTGATCTGTCTCCATACAACTTGCTCAACAGCATTTTTTAAATTTACTCAACTTTTAACTAAAGTGCTACACTTGACTGGATAGTCAACTGCAAAAAAAAAAGCTGTCACACTTTACAATAAGGTTCATTAGTTAATGTTAAGTAATGCATTTACTAACATGAACAAACAATTAACAATGCATCTACTACAGTAGTTATTCATGTTATTAAACGTTAGTTAATGAAAATACAGTAGTTCATTGTTAGTTCATGTTAACTCATGGTGCATTAACTAATGTTAACAAGCATTGACTTGGATGTTAATAATGCATTAGTAAATGTTCAATTAAGATTAAGAAATGCTGTACATTTGTTGTTCATTATTAGTTAATGTTAGTAAATGCATAACTAATGAACCTTATTGTAAAGTGTTACCATAAAGTGTTATCAAAAAAGCTCTGCAGTAAGTTATCTTTGCAACTTTAAGTACTGTAGAGTAACTTTTTTTACAGTGTTCCATGACCTCACAACTTCACAAACACAACACTACTTCAAGACGACATGAATTAAACAAAAACTGATTCCTGGCTGAACTTTTCCATTATGCGACACGAATATTCCCGAGAACTGTTACGGACAGCTTTCACAGCAACAGACGGATAAATCTTTGATTATTTCCTCTTAGATGTGCGGAGCCAAGTATGCGCTGGACGCTCAAAGGCTTCAATCCAGTTGAACTCGACAACAGCCTTTGTCCGAGCTTCATTCTTTATTATCAAAGAGCTGTTTCATCACGTTTGAAGCATTTAATCCCAACAGTCCATAACCTCGTCACACGCCATCCATCGGCGCTTCACACAGTAGAAAGAGCTCAGATCAGAGATGTGACTGAGGCCTGACGCTCTGAAGCTTTGTATCATGAGGGTTTGACAAAGTCACAAATCTGCTCCCAATGCTGGATGTCTGTTGGCCGTTTTCATGCATTACGGGGTTTTTCGCACATATACTGCCAATCAAAATGTAGATATATTAGTATCTCTATTATGGTCAGCAAAAATGTGATTAGTGTAACATGATCTTTCAGAAATCATTTGGTTTTATTAAATCTTTCTTATAGGCGGCACGAGCAAGAAGGTTGCTGGTCAGTTGGCATTTCTGTGTGGAGTTTGCATGTTCTCCCCATGGTCGAGTAGGTTTCCTCTGGGTGCTCCTGTTTCCCCCACAAGTCCAAAGACATGCGTAGTGTGAATGAGAGTCTGTGGATGTTTTCCAGTGATAGGTTGCCACTGGAAGGGCATCCGCTGCGTAAAACAGATGCTGGATAAGTTGTCGGTTCATTCCGCTGTGGCGACCCCTGATAAATAAAGGGACGGAGCCGAAAAGAAAATGAATAAACAAATGAAATCTTTTGTATTATTTTAAATGCAGAGTTGTGTTGCTAAATTATTGTAGATCTATTTTTTTTTAGATTTTTTGAATTCTTTGAATAGAAAGTACAATAAAACCGAAATAACTTAAAACAGACTTGTTTTAGTAATATTATGTTTCGCTTTAAATGTTAATGCATTCTTACTGAATAAATAACTGAATTTCATAATCATGTAACTTGTTTTCCTCTGAAGCATTAATATCAGTTTAATTATAGTTTCTTTAACAGACAACATGGTACATTAACAATGTGCAATAACCTTAAATTTATCAACTGAAATTCATTCATTTTCTTGTCGGCTTAGTCCCTTTATTAATCCGGGGTCACCACAGCGGAATGAACCGCCAACTTATCCAGCAAGTTTTTACGCAGCGGATGCCCTTCCAACCGCAACCCATCTCTGGGAAACATCCACACACATTCACACACACACTCATACACTACGGTCGCCACTGCCTCGCATGGTTCAGGATTGGTAGAGCTACGCATCGATGAATTGGCTCTTCAGTGTTTGAACTCTCAGTAATGATTAAATCACACTGAACTGAGCTAAACTGAACTGAACTGAACTTAAACACTAAAACCTGAACCACGCTGTTCCAGTTACTATGACCATTTATGTGAAGCTGCTTTGACACAATCTACATTGTAAAAGCGCTATACAAATAAAGCTGAATTGAATTGAATTGAATTTAGGCTACCCAATTCACCTGTACCGCATGTCTTTGGACTATGGGGAAAACCGGAGCACCCGGAGGAAACCCACGCGAAGGCAGGGAGAACATGCAAACTCCACACAGAAACGCCAACTGAGCCAAGGTTCGAACCAGCAACCCAGCAACCTTCTTGCTGTGAGGCGACAGCACTACCTACTGCGCCACTGCCTCGCCTTCAACTGAAATTATGTTATTTTATTATTAATATTATTATAATTTATAAATAATTTTGTTGTTGTTTGTTTGTTTGTTTTATCTTTTAATGGTTGTGTCTAAAAAATTTTACAAACATTTTCCACAAACATTTTTAGATGAAATTGTCCATTTTCCATTTGTTTAGAGATGGACCGCAAGATGGGCTCAAAAGTGCTGCTACATGTGATAAAGAACGATGGCTAAGATAAGTGTAATTATTGTAATAAACTAATATGTTATGTCGTGGCCAACATGACCAAGCATCTGCGGTTGGTTCACATACTTTACAAACATCGAATTTAAACAATGCACTGTGTTGGGTTCACTGCATCCCGGGTGCAACCAACAACTTTTTGAGAGTGATGAGCAGCACAGTGCTCTTTTTTTTTAGTTTTTAAAATACTGAGGTAAAACTAAACAGCGCATTCCCTCCGCGTCCTCTATAAACAGTGGGGCACGCTGCTGAAGTGCAGGAGAGATGGTCATTCATAATATTAGCTTTCGCATTGGAGTCAGAAAAAAGGTATAAAGTAGACTGTTCTCTTAACAGTCCCCATGTGTTTAATCTTTTACTTTTGCTGAATTTTTCTGATAATTTTTCTTCTGCAAATTAGATTTCTTAAAACTGCTTAAATTTTTACATGTTAATGCACCCTTGCTGAATGAAAAATGTTTAATAGTGTAACTTGATAGACAACATCATAAACTAGCAATCTGTAATACCCTTTAATTATTTATATTATTATTATTTATTTTTTGTTTAATTTTTTAATGGTCAATGGTCTCAAAAAACTTTTCAAACAGCAACATCAATATTTGTTAATTTTTTATTTGTTTTATTTAATTGATTGATTTGTGGCAGTTTTCTTTTAAAAATTTTAAAAAAGGATTCAATATAACACAAGATGACACAAATGTTTACTTTTAAACACACCACAAATTATATTCAAAGGCTATAGAATAAAGATGTGTCACTCATATTGTTTTGAATGGGGAAAAGTGTAACGGTCAATTTGGCAAATGAAGCTCCATCTTCTAATACAGGAGCCAATCATCAACCTACAGACTGACGAGTCTCCCGGGCAGGGGCTCGGACCATACATGAGTTTCTGCAGATTTTGTGTGATTCGAATGTTTAGAAATGAAACTAAAGAGACAGTTGTTGTTTAATTTTATAGCTGAATCATAATATAAAGTGAGAAATTGATGTTTTCACATTCAAATGGAATACCCAAGCATACTGCCAGAGAGGCGTTTCAAAGATGGGCACCGAGTGAAACAACATGCCTTATAGGGATAGAACAAATACACCTTATATGATTTTGATGGTAATGGAGGAACACGCCGCTTTTGTAAAGCTACTTACAGTGCCAAAATTTGCATTTAGAAGATATAAAACTGAGACATAAACATGTAAAGCGTGTAGTTTGTCACTTCAACCTAAATGGATCCACGTTTTCATTCACGTCACTTCATATTTCAATTTACCACCAAATCTTTTGACCAATCAAATGCTCTCTCTGAGCTCAAACTATTCTCTCTGACAGAGTGGTGATAAAACTAAATGCTATTGGCTGTTTTTAGGGGAGGAGCCACACTATGTCCCACCCTCTCTGTGTTTTGGTTGAGATTACGTCAAAAATTGAATAAAAAATCCTCATTTCAAAGCACTTCATGGAACCTTTAAAGTAAAAAGTGCTTCAGAATACAAATAAACTTGAATTGAATTGAAATTTTTAGCATGAAATCGAAAGCAACATTGTAAATAGTTAACCTTTAAATATTTTCTTTTTGCATTACATAAATGATATACATTATAAAATATCTAATAATAGTCCACAATACAGCAATTTAGAGTCACCATTTATGCTGTAGTACGCCCGTGGACACATACAGTACTATAACCGTCAGCCATATAATACTACATCCTTCACCAGCACTTCTACTTCTTAAAAGGCAAATTGGGATTCAGCCTACTGTTTCCCCTGCCTCATCCAGTTCAAGACAGTAGTAATCAAGCCCCGCAGGAAGAGTGTTTCCTACATGTGTGAGAGACATGCTGACAGACATTAGCAAACGAGCTGCGAGCTCCCAGGATGCACTGATCCAGCAGAGCCTTCTTAATGAGCTCCAGAGCCTCTTACTGACTACTGACACAGCAGGAAACCAGCGCTCGCAGTGTGTGTGTGCGTGTGTGTCTGTGTGTGTGATGCATGAAAAATCAGAATGAGACTCAGAGATGCGGGAGAAAGTGATTAGATTATTTGCTATGATCACAACGTGAGATATATCAATTAAAGGTCCTCCTGAAACCAAAATGAATGTTTTGTCTTTTCTGGTTATAAGCTACAATATGTTTGTCTTAATGTAGTCTCTATTAGCTGTGCTAGTATGCTTCAAAAAGTTATAAGCTTTTAAGACTTCCACCAATGAGTTCTGGAGACTTTTATTTTTTGATAAGCCTTTCTGGGTGTTTCCGGTGAATTGTCATAACATTATTAAATTGCTGCCATCTTCCTTCTAAAACTTGATAATCTACAGTATTATATGGAGCCAGATTAGTCTCAAAAATAATACATTTACAAAATATAATTTTTACATCCACAACACAATTCACATTTACAAAATCCAATTTGTGAGTTTTAAAACACGATTTATAAATACAAAATTCCAATTTGTAATAAAAAAAATGTAAACACAAATCCAATTTGTGAACACAAAACATGATTTAAAAATACACAGATGCAATTCAAAAAATCAGAACACAAATTGTAAATACAAAAATCCAATTCATTATTACAAAATACAATTCAAAAATACACAAAAAAAGAAAAAAGTTCAAAACAGGATTTGTAAATACACAAATCGAATTTGCAAGTTCAAAACGTGATTTATAAATGCAAAAATCCAATTTGTAAGTTAAAACGCGATTCGTAAATACACAAATCCAATTCTTAAATACAAAATATGATTAAAAATTATACAAATCCAATTTGCAAGTTCAAAGCGCAATTCATAAATAAAAAACTCAATTTGCATGTTCAAAATGCGATTCATAAATACAAAAACCCAATTCGCAAGTTCAAAACGCAATTCGTAAATATAAAAACCCAATTCGCAAGTTTAAAATGCAATTCGTAAATATACAAAATTCCAATTTGCAAGTTTAAAAGCGATTCATAAATGCACAAATCCAATTTGCAAGTTCAAAGCACGATTCACAAATATAAAAAAATTCTATTCGCAAGTTCAAAACATGATTTTTAAATAAACAAATCCAATTCGCAAGGTTAAATCAAAGATAAAAAATACACAAATTTTTGGCAGACATTTTGTGTAATTATATTATATGATATTACATGGCATCACGGTGACGCAGTGAGTAGCACGATCGCCTCAGAGCAAGAAGGTTGCTGGTTTGAGCCTCAGCTGGGTCAGTTAGCATTTCTGTGTGGAGTTTGCATGTTCTCTGTGTTCACGTGGGTTTCCTCTGGGTGTTCCAGTTTCCCCCACAGTCCAAAGACATGTGGTATAGACGTATTGGGTAGACTAAATTGTCCATAGTGCATGAGTGTGTATGAGTGTGTATGGATGTTTTTACAGTGATGAGCATCCGCTGCATAAAACATATGCTGGATAAGTTGGCGGTTCATCCCCAGATTAATAAAGGGACTAAGCTGAAAAAAAAAAATTAATTATATTATATTATATTACATTATATTGTATTGTATTGTATTGTATTGTATTGTATTATAATATATTGTATTATATTATATTATATTATATTATATTATATTATATTATATTATATTATATTATATTATATTATATTATATTATATTATATTATAAATAACATATTAAAAGATTTATTTCTGAGAAACAGCAAATACTTCAGAAACCTTATTTATGTTCACCAGTTCACAGGTACATGTTATTTTGGTGATATAATTTAAATCAGTAGCATTTTTAATGTCAGACAGCAGGATATATAAATTTACAGTGATTATTAAACTGATCCCAAACAAACAACTGGTCTGATGCGGCATGAGACAGATCTGTTAACTGGCACAAAGCTCTCTCTAACACTGGCCTCAGGCCATCGGGCCGTCCTTACAGTGTTTGTGTACCGTCCTGTCTACTCTGATGACTTCATCTGCTCTGGCGGTTAGCGGAAAGAATAAAAATGGCATCTGACAGAGCAGCTGAAAGAAGAAAATTAATTTTTTAGCATATAATTCCATTTATACTAAGAGTAAGTAGCACAGTCATTAACCATTTGCTTTATTAGACGTGACGCTGCCTTGGAATCCTGTCAGAAACCTTTACGCTAAAATGTTATCTGTTAAGTCATTGACTGATTGAGTAGTGTGTTAGAAAGGCATCTGTTTCAGACGCAGCCAGCATTTGTATGTGTGTGTGTGTGTGCGCGCGTGTGTAGCAGGCAGTCAGGTACGGATAAGCATGTCTTATCTACAAGCCCAACAGCATTTACTTGTAATGCATCAGGCGCACAAAAGGATACATGTATAAACACACACTTTTATCGCAACCAGGATTACAGCATTGATGACAGGGCTCAAACTAGCAGCCCAGATGCCAAATGCAACCTGTCAATCAACTTAATACAGCCGTCCGATTGACCGTTTGATACACAAGAGTGAAAAACTTAGTGGTGAGTTCAACAATGCTCATTGAAAGTCAATTCATGAGCTGTGGGTCAAATTCAGACATTTCATTCTTTCCGGCCATAGTTCAACAGGGTTTAGGCGCAATTGTTAGACTGAAAAAGTATTAATTTTCATGCATATAATCTGGTTGTATAACAAAAAGTTGCTAATTTATTATATATTCTGTATTAATATATATTAGTCAGAGAGGGAAAGATGTTTTCTAATTTCCCTTTTTACCACTAAATTCGACCTATGTGTAGTTGTTAATCATTTAAAGAGATAGTTCACCCAAAAATCACAATTTGCTTACTATTTACGTACCCTCAAGTGGTTCCAAACATTCATGAGTTTCTTCAGTTGAACACAAAAGGAAGAATACTGAACATTTATTGACTTTGACAGTAAGAAAAACTAAAACTATGGAATTTAATAGTTTATGGTTTCGTCAAAATATAATTTGTGTTCATTTTTGGGTGAACTATCACTTTAATAACATGCAGCACCTGTTACTTTAAATGTAACTACAGAGTAGTTTAGTTATTTAAACCATAATATGCTATCTATGCAGTATTTTCTGTTTACTTTACTCAAGAAACACTATAAAAGCTAATGTGTTATGCATTTAAGAAGCATATAAGAGTCATTTCATCTACCGTTTGTAATTAACTACATAAAATGGCTTACTTAATTACTTTTCATAGTTTGTGACATGATTTTGCCCAAATGTTTTCAAAGACAAAACTGATTGACCACAAAGCTGCAATAAAACTATAACCTGAAAATGTTTAATGATGAAAAACCCTAATGAATATACAGCAAAAGTCACAATTATTATGTATCCTTTGAATTTATTTTTCCTTTTTAAACTTTTCCAACATGTTTCCCAAACAAAGCAAAGAATTATACACAATATTCCTGATAATATTTTTTTTTATTAAGAAGAAAGTCTTATTTGTTTTATTTTGGATTGAATTAAAGCTTTTTTTAATTATAGTTTAAATTTTTTTTATTAATTTTAAGGTCAATATTATTCCCCCCTAATTAATATTTTTTTTTTATTTGATTGTCCACAGAACAAGCTATTATGTTTAGAAATGTGTTAAAAAAATCTCTCCGTTAAACTTGGGGAAAATTAAAATTGGGGAAAAATATACAGGTGGGCTAATAATTAAGGAGGGCTAATTATTCAGACTTCAACAGTATGAACATTATGAACGCAAATATCTTATTTGCTGGTCAAAAAAAATTTAATCACCTAACACTTTAATCAACATTGTCCAAACAGCGACACATATATGTATTATATATTATATATTATAGGTTTATATCTGCCAAAATGTATTCCATTGCTTTAAACCTGTGCAACTTCCGGTTGTAAGAGTTCACACTTAGATATTGCTTGATGCTATTAGCAGGTTTGTCATGCTGTCCCAGGAGAAAACCCTGAGCTTGGAGATAATTGAGCCCAGGGCTCCCGCCTGGGCAATTAGCATATAAAGGGGTCTCGAGAGCTCCCCCAGGTAAGGGAGTAAAAGAGGAGATGGGTGGAAGGGAGAATTGTTCCAAAATGAAGATAATGCAGTAGGATGAAATTTGTCTATTTATTGAAAGCTTGGATCAATCTGACTGGGTTATTGCTGATTAGGAATGGTAGACCAGCCCTGATCAATCAAATCGCATGCTCCTCTCGAAATTGTCTAGATATAACACTGTAAAAAGCAGTTACTTTACTTTAAAAAAATGTCAGTAAACCTATTGCCCACCTGAGCACTCACTTATGGGGATTTACACACACCTAACTTTAACTAGTAACAGTTCTTGACTCCAGTGAGCTACAAACACAAATTAGGTATCATTGGAAAGAAGACAATTTGGGCTTTACTGTGGTCCATCTGCGATTTTGTGTTTAAAAATATAAAAATGTATACATTATAAAGTCCTTATAATTATTATTTTATGTTGTGTTCAATATTTGTTTTTCCATATATAAACACAGGAAAACATTAATGCAATGTCCTAGAAAAAATATGCATTGAAAGCCAAATGGTTTTGTGAGTTTATATTTTAACTTTGATGAAGATAGAATACAATAGGAGATTTCTGTAAAAAGTTTTCCGAGACTATATCTGTCCTGCTTTTTCTCAAAAATTACCTTCCCAAGCTAAAACAGTAACAGTTGCTGAATAATTAGGTCCACATTCACAGTTCATGTATCTCTGGAGAGATAACACTTTTGCTTTATTATCCATCATCTAGAGTTTATAATGCTTAAAAAAAAAAAAAAGTTATAGATGCCAAAGTGAGTAATTAAGCAATAAGTTGACTTTACTTTAAAAATTGAGTAAATCCAATTTAATTTAAAACAGTTAAGTAGGCTTAATTTCATTATTTTTTGTTATAATTGTGCACAATACATTCACTTAATAAATTTAGGACAATGGGTTTACTCAATTTATGAAGTTTATTTATAAACTAATTTCAAGAGGATCCAGCCTGATCTCATGAGGAAATGCAAGTATTTTACGTTTTGAGAGTTTAGTGGCTAATTCGTAGCCTTTCAGATGTACAAAAATGTACGATCTTAAAAAGAAGGCATGGCACCTAACCCCACCTCTAACCCCAACCGTCATTAGGTGATGAGCAAATCGTACTAAATTGTACGAATGACATCGTACGAATTCATACGAATTAGCCACTAAATCAAAAAGTGACGAATTGCACTGAGATTGCGTTGGAGGATCACATGCTTATGATTGACCACAGCTGGTCCCGTAATAGCTATCACATGATTTACCAATCAGATGGATCCAAGCACAATATAAATAATAAGAATTTCTTAACTTAGATATCTTTGTCTTAAGGAATCCACCACCATTATCCCTACTCCTCCCTCTCTTGATGAATCTGGGAAAGGGTGGCACGGCAGCTCAGTGGCTTGCACTGTTCCCCCACAGCAAGGCCAGTTGGTGTGTCAGTGTGGAGTTTACATGTTCTCCCCATGCTCGCGTGGGTTTACCTCAGGTACTCGCGCTATAAGTGAATTGAATAAACCAAATTGGCACCGTATATGAACATTTAGTACTAAACTTTCACTGCACAAACTCTAATAATTAAAGAACAGGTCGAAAGAATGAATTCAGGAGAGTTCTTGAGATGTACCTGAGCTCGACTCCCCTCTCGCCTTGTGAAATGGAAGGGAGCCCTAGGCTCAAGGATCTTCTGAGCTCAGGGCTCTCTCCTGGAACAGCACGCCAAACATGCCTTATTATCAACAATCAGCTTAGTGTGAACTCTTGAAATTTGAGTAGTCAACTAATCACTGTAAAATCAATGGGTTTACTCATTTTATTAAGTAAAGCAAACTAGTAGCTTTTTAAAGTTTATATTAGTGTATATTGTTAAAAAGCTTATATACAAAAGAGGGAAAACACAGAAAATGCATTAGGGTAAATAATAAATACAGCCTTCAAAGTAAATTGATAAGGACGTCACAGATTAAAGGGGATATATAGGCAAATAAACTATTCGAGCGCTAAAAAAACATGACAGGAAGATGGATTTCATCTGTCAAATGAGCTGACTAATCGTTCCAGTCGTAATCACAACACGTAATTATCAGAACAAATGCCGTAGCCTTAGACTCCTATATTGATCCTCGCATTGATCAGCCACATGGCGATAAAGAGACATTATTTCAACTAAAAACATCCCCAGAAAGCTGCAGGCTGTGTATTTGTGTGTGTTTTTGTGTGTGTGTCTGTTTGACTTCTATTCTGCCGTCCTTTATTAAACATGACCTTAGGTGAGCCCTACAGGAACATCAGAATGAAAAGAGAGAAATGACTATAAGGCAATACTTCTGAAGTTGATCAAATGTAATATTTTACAAATTTAATAATACAGATTAAAAAACACACACAGACAGCTTGCAATTCGTGTCCAGTGTTCATGCCTGCTAATAATTCTTATGATTTTCTATTGATTCAAGCATTTGATTAAAGCCGTGAGTAGATTATATTTAATATTCTTGGGGAAAATTGAAAATGCTTTGACAGGGTGAATGATGAAGTCTCCGTGGACAAAATACGATTTCAAGCTGGTTAAACATTATGGAGATTAAAAAAAAAAAATGGAAATAAAATATTTATAATTTTTTGATCCTCATTTGGTCACTTTTACTTTTGGACGGTTGAGGATAACAATGAAAAAAGCTCAAAATTAGGGGAAAGTAGAGCAAAAAATTTGGAATTTTTATTATTAATAAAATAAAATGGAGTAATGAAAATTAAGCGTTGCCACAAACACAATAGATAGCACTTTAGAATAGATTTTAAAGGGGTGGTCCACTACAATGTCATATTTTAAACTTTAGTTAATGTGTAATTTAGATGTGAGAAAGCTAAAATGCTGTCCAAACACTGCTTCCACAGAGCTTGTCTCTGTATTGGGGCTTTCAAAGAGAGAACAAAGAGAGAAGTGCTTACAAATTAATTTCAATTATGTTCCAGAGATTTATAATAGATATAGATAGCACTTGACTAAGGAATCCACAATCTCTCCCAGTTCAGGACTGGATTCGGCTAAAACTCCTCAAAGAAGGAGCAGCTCCAACCATAATAGACAAAGCCGTAGATTGTGAGCAGTGGCGGATTTAGGTATGGGCAATAAGGGCGATCGCTCAGGGCGGCATCTTGCTGGGGGCAGCACAGGAAAAAAAAAAAAAAAGTGCCCAAGTATCAATCGTCTGTGCCCCGGTAAAAGCTTCGAGATACAATTTACTTTATGCAAATGAATTAATTTAAAGAGGTTTTCCCAGAATAAAGACGTTAGGGTCCATTCACATTTGGCGTATTTTGCATGCGCAAGATTGTTATTCTTTATGTGCATCCGGAACAACACTGATCAAAACAAATTGACGCATGCCAGCAGAAAACCCTTCACACTTGCCACACACACATGCTCCTGCTCTCGGTGTGAATCCCGGTTGTTTACATGCATGGTGATAAAATACTCGCCGCTCATGAGCTGTGAAACCGGAGTAACAGCCCTTTATGTAGAGGTGGGTAAGACTTAATCACATTAATTCTCAGCCATGAGTCGGGTCTAAGACAGCAGATAATGCTATAAACATATTTTTATATTGTATAGAATTACCATAGTTAATATTCATGTAGAAGATTTTGTAAGTGATCTTAGCATCTCACTCCAGTTGTGTCTTTACATTGTTTTCCAGTTACATTTAGAATTTATTTCTGTTATTTATTTAGAATAATAGCTGTATAATAATTATATTAATAATAATAATTTTATTTATAATAATATGAATATTTTATTATATTTATTGAAAACAAATAAATATATTTAAATGTATTTGAAATATATATTTAAATGTAAATATTTAAAATATATATTAAGCCAACCACAAAGTCTTTATTTCTCAGGGGATGGGAAGGGGGTGTATTTGGGGTGGTTTGCCCAGGGTGCCATTTAAACTAGAACCGCCACTGGTTGTGAGTCACAACTTGTAAGTATTTTTAATTGTTAAAATTGATCTGTTACATGCGTAGTTCCTAGCGTTAACGGTATGTTGTAGCGAGGACGTAAACAACGATGTAATCAAAGGGAAATGCTGTTTGGCACCATTACCAATTAATTTACAAATTCATATTTATTTATCAAACCCCTGTAAACACCCACAATCCTCAGCAGCGCTGAATTCTACATCCCTGCATTCTACATTTCAGGGTGCTTTCACACCTACGCTTTTGTTTCAGAACCTGTCTAGTTTGCCCAGTTAGCGCGGTTCGTTTGGCATATGTGAAATATGCCTCTGGAGCGGATCAATTGCAGTGAGAAAGCGATACGATCCGAGCACGGTTTTATCAGTGTTTTATGGATATGTAATAGGCATATGGCTATATGAAGAGAGAAGTATGAGTAGGGCTGGAAATTTCAGGAGTCTCCCGGATGCCGGCAAATGAGTGATAATCTCCCGGTAATCTCGCGTCTCCCTCCCGGTCCTCAAAAACGTCGCGCACCCTTCTCACCCCTCCCCACCTCATCTCTCCTCGCTCTTCAGACACGTTGCGCGCACCTTGTCAAACATCACCAAACCACCACCTCTCCTGACAGCTGAGCTGAACTCTGCAAAATAAACCCTGACACTTTGACCAATGTGAGGAGAGTTTACTCACACGTGACTTGTTTTAGCTTTTTTGGTCCGATTAGAAACTTTGCAGTGTGAAAGTGAACTGCAGGATAACGTGCCATGTCAAAAAGCGCGAATCATCTCAGACTGGTTACTTGAACATGACAATGAATTCACTGTACTCAAATGGCCTCCCCAGTCACCAGAACTCAATCCAATAGAGAATCATTGGAATGTGGGCGGAACAGAAGATTCTCATCATGGATGTGGAGACTACAAATCTGCAGCAACTGCGTGATGCTATCATGTCAATATAGACCAAAATCGCTGAGGAATATTTCCAGTACCGTGTTCAATCTATGCCATGAAGGATTAAGGCAGCTCAGAAGGCAAAAGTGGTCCAACCCAGTACTAATAAGGTGTACCTAATAAAGTGGCCGGTGAGTGTATATACACATTTTCTTCATTTTTGTTATTCATATGCATGTCATACAAAGGCATTTGCCTTGTATTTAAATAAGTATAAGAAAGTTGCTTCTAGACATTCATACACTGAAAAAATGACTTTTGCTGCTTGTTCAAATTTATTGAAAATTAGTTAATACAGCAAAATTCTTAAGTTTTTTTAAAATACAACTTAACTGTTTTATGTTCAATCCACTTACTTTTGTAAAAACGTTGGCACAACAGCAATGAATTGTGTGGAACCCAGAATTTCTTACAGTGTAGCTACAATACAACATGCTCATTATAAGCATGCCCCAATGACTTATAATAAATCTAACCCTAGACCTAACAAGAGATGACATCTCTTTTATAAACAAATGAGATTTGATCGCTGCAATGAAGGGCAAGGTGTTCACCTCCTAGAGGAAGGCCTCATCTACCTTTGCCTGCACACTCACACACACACACACACACACACACACACCCAACCATGTCACCAGCCATCTGTCATGTCTGACGGTCAATCATTGGTGCCATTAATATTTCATGTCTCCTCCAGACCATCAGAATTGCAGTCATAATTCCCCTGCCCTGAGACACCACAGTTACACACTTTGCAAGAGGCAGCACAACACGCGCCCACACACTTCAATGTGTCACACTGCCAAATCACTCACTCACACACACACACACTCACATATACTCCTGCCATGCAGTGTGACACTTTACAAATTCATTTACACATTAACGCTTCATTATCCAAAGACAATAAGAAGGCATGCACTCAAAACTTCATTATGCTAAGAAAATAGAGCTCTACACTGCACTGCACATCTGAGTGAAAGACATTTTGTGAATACAACTGACCTCAGAGCAATTGTCTTCTCTTGTATCTTAACGTTGCCATCCATAGTTCATAAAAAGAACATCTTGACAATACTTAAAAAAAAATAATGTTCATTTTCACTAATACGAGACTAAAATGACAACTGATAAAGGAACAGTTCACCCAAAAATTAAACTTCTGTCATCATCTACTTGTCCAAATGTCATTGTGACTTTCTTAGAAAACAAAGGGAGTCTTAACCATCTTTTCAGTTGCAGTGAATGGAATCGCAAGCTTTCAAATGTCAAAAAGACAAAAGCACAATAAAAGTATCATAAAAGTAGTCGGTTTAACACCATAGTACTTCCTTGTAAGATGTGCGCATTGATAATACATTATCTTCCGACAAATAAACCCCTTGTTCAAAATTCTGGAGAAGGAAATAGTTTTAATAGGAGTTTTTATGGCTTATTCTCTACATTTATTTGGTAAAAACATAAGAAACAGAGAGAGAGTAATATAATATTATAATATTATAAACATTCACCGGCCACTTTATTAGGTATACCTGTCCAACGGCTCGATACACAAATTTCTAATCAGCCAATCACGTGGCAACAACTCAATGCATTTAGGCATGTAGACATGGTTAAGACGATCTATTTAGTTCAAAACGAGCATCAGAATGAGGAAGAAAGGTGATTTAAGTGACTTTAAATGTGGCATGGTTGTTGGTGCCAGATGGGCTGTTCTGAGTATTTCAGAAACTGCTGATCTACTGGGATTTTCATGCACAACCATATGTAGGGTTTACAGAGAATGGTCCGAAAAACAGAAAATATCCAGTGAGCGGCAGTTATGTGGGGAGAAATGCTTTGTTAATGCCAGAGGTCAGAGGAGAATGGCCAGACTGGTCCGAGCTGATAGAAAGACAACAGTAAATCAAACTCTACATCCAGCAGGATAACACGCCATGTCATTAAGCGTGAATCATCTCAGAATGGTTTCTTGAACATGACAATGAGTTCACTGTACTCAAATGGCCTTCGCAGTCACCAGATCTCAATCCAATAGAGCACCTTTGGGATGTGGTGGAAAGGGAGATTTGCAGCAAGGATGTGCAGCAGCAAATCTGCAGCAGCTGCATGATGCTATCATGTCAATATGGACCAAAATCTCTGAGGAATAATTCCAGTACCAGGTTGAATCTATGCCACGAAGGATTTAGGCAGTTCTGAAGACAAAAGACAGTACAACCTGGTACTAGTAAGGTGATCCTATTAAAGTGGCCGGTGAGTGTATATTTGTATAATCATTAATTTCCCTTCAATTAGAAGGGAAATCTTATTTGAATGCATCTTTGCTTGATAAAAATCTAAATGTATTTTTTATTTTATTAATAAATAAAATTTACTGACCCCATTGTTTAAAGTTCAACATTTTGGCTATTCAATTAGACATCTTAAATGATATTTTACACAAACCCGTAACTGTATTTGCATCTAAAAACCATCACTGTGTGCTTCTAAACTACATTTTTATAATGAACTCAGTATGAGTGATTTGCTTGACAGAGCCAATGAAACGCAATTAGCTGTGCATCAAACAGTTTCACTGCATCTGTCCATCTATCCTCGTCTATGAAAACGCTTTTGGGAGTAAAGCTACAAAAATACTACAGCACTCACCTGATTTAACATTGTGAATGACAAACTAGCAGTGTCTAAAATCATATATGGTGCGTCCCAATTCACATGTTTATGCACTATTGATAAGCATAAATAATGCAAGCATTGTGTTTACACTGCTCTTGAATGCACTATTGGACCTTAAATACTCATGCTTTACTGTAAACCCTAGATGATGCACTAATTAAACCATTTCTGATTGTAAAAAACAAAATAACCTTCAAAGTTCATACAGTAGACAGTTGAGTGCATAGTGTACAGTGCATCATTTGGGACACAACTATTTTGTCAGAATATTACTGCATCACTTCTTGACTAACAAAACTGCAGATATCTAAAACAAGGCAGAATATTTTACAGAGTAGGACTGAACAAGATCGGACATATCGGACTTTGAGATATTTAGTTTTTTTGATCAATACATATTGCATATTAATTCATTCTTTTTCCTTTGGCCTAGTCCCTATTTGGAGTCACTGTGTTGGGCAAGCTAAAATGTAGTGTAGCACAAGTCTTTGGACTGTGGGGGAAACTGGAGCACCCAGAGGAAACCCATGTGAACACAGGGAACTCCACACAGAAATACCAACTGACCCAGCCAGGACTCAAACCAGTGATCTTCTTGCTATGAGGTGACAGTGCTAACCACTAAGCCACCATACCACCACAGATATCAAACAATAACAATGAAATGCATCAATTATGTATGCATAATTTACATGCAGTCCAGAATTGCCACTGTCATTTCACTCACAACATCAGCCCTAATGCTTCCAAGTATAAAAACTCCCATGGCCTTACAACTGTACTACTTTCAAATACTACATAGAGAATATCTAGCATATCCTGTCCTATTTTGTCACTGTATAGTAAAAAAAACCATCATAATGATTTTGTTCAGTAAAGAAACCCCCAAGAAAAGTATGTAAGCAGTCTGTATTGTGAATGCAAAGTGCAAAGAGTTCTTCACGCACACACACAGACAGACAGCTGAATTACAACTGGGAGAAACACATAAAGTCTGTGTCCTTATTTGTTCTCTCTCTAGTATGTATCTATCTATCTATCTATCGATCTGGCTGCTCTGCCACCCTCCTACACCAAAACAAACACACAAATTAGCTAAACACACTGAAATGACCCTAGGGACAAGTTGTTAAATTTGACCCCCGCCTCTCTCCTTTAAAAGTTTCCCGATGCCTTTTAACTTATCAAAACTGTTAGGAATGAGTTTCTGTAAGCCCTGCGGCTCACAATGGATTAGCAATTAGCACTACAGCAACATGCGCAAGACAGGTGAGACGCCGGAGTCGAGAGAAGCAGCCAGAGAAGAAAAGCAGACTCAAAAGTCCAAGGTTGTTAAAAGCGACTGCAAATTAAATTAATTTGCTTTAAATGTCACTAATGATAAAATACTTGTTTAGTAGTGTGTGTAGAAAGCTGATCTGCTAATGATAAAAAAAATTGTATTGATACCATGTCTTGGTCTACCATGCTGTTTGGTTAATTATGTGCATATCTGCACAAAACACACACACACACACACACACACACACACACACACACACACACACACACACACACACACACACACACACTCCCTGACAAAAGTCTTATAGTCAATCCCAGTTGTAAGAGCAACAAATAATAACTTGACTTCTAGTTGATCATTTGGAAAAATGCCAGAAGGTATATGTTTTCATTGAGTCAGTTGAACTGCATGCCAATCATCACAAATACTGTAGAGGATCTATTGGAATCCGCATGGACCCAAGATTCTCACAGAAATCAGTAAAGTTTGGTAAAGGTTTGGTGTTACATTCAGTATGGGGGTGTGTGAGAAATCTGCAGAGTGGATGGCAACATTAACAGCCTGAGGTATCAAGACACTATCCTGCTCATTACATTACAAACCACAAGAGTAGACAAATTCTTCAGCAGGATAGCGCTACTTCTTATACTTCAGCCTTCACATCAAAAGAATTGGCCAGCCCAGTCACCAGGTTTGAACATTATTGAGTATGTCTGAGATAAGATAGATAAAGAGGCATTGAAGATGAATCCAAAGAATCTTGATGAACTCTGGGAGTCCTGCAAGAATGCTTTCTTTGCCATCCATGACTTTATTTAAAGTTATTTAAGTCAATGCAGAGAGGAGAACGGAGAGTCCTCCAAGCTCGTGGGAGTCATACACAATATTCATTCTT
This sequence comes from Danio rerio, assembly GCF_052040795.2. Lineage (NCBI taxonomy): Eukaryota > Metazoa > Chordata > Actinopteri > Cypriniformes > Danionidae > Danio > Danio rerio. The sequence continues at coordinate 12,702,472 of NC_141021.1, forward strand.
TTTCTACTGCACCATGACTTTATATTCTATACTGTACATTATTTCTGTTAAGTGACAAGACTTGTCTAAGCAAAGTCAGACCTTACTGTTCTAATAAATTAAAAATCAAGGCAAGATCAGATTTTAGTTCGGTCAAATAAGTGTAATCTAGAGGCCTTTGCCTTTCATATAAGCCACTTCTGATACCAAATAATCAACTAGAAGTCAAGCTATTATTTGCCATTGCTAAAATTTGCCATTCCTAACAGGTGGATAAACAACAAGACTTTTGCCAGGTAGTTAGGGTTGTAACAATATACCGGTATGACGGTCTACCACGATTTGAACGTGCACGATTATCATACCATGAACAATTGCATATCAACGGTTTTAACCCTTAAAGACCGAGACTGCCACCCGCGGCTAAAAATAAGTATTGCTCTTAAATGTTTAATAACTGTTGATCCGCTGATCCGATTCATACAATTCAAAGATTGGCATAAAGAAGAGGATCTCAGTGCTGTATCACATAACATTCGCGGACTTTCAGAGGCTCCGGAATCAGTGCGGTTACGTCATCAAAATTTGACAACGCTTATTTGACAAAGAAACGCTCGTCACTGTGTCTCCGGACAAACCAGACATGATACATTGATGCATTGTCCCTCCTCCATGCCCAGATTGGTTCAAACTCGCTATATCACAACCAATAAGCATAGGTTTCGCTTTTGTTTGTGGACCAACAATGAGCTTTTTGAACAACACGGAATGAGAGATAAATAAAACGCAAAAAAAAAAAGTTTTGCATGAAATAATTCTCATACTAAGTACTTTTGCATGCACAGCAGCACAGAAACATGACAAAACAGTGACACAGCAAAGACGAACTGCTGCTCTTGCTGTTTTCAAAAGACGCAAATGAAGGTGCAGCTGTTTGTCTGCATTGCAGACAACCATATCCATGCTGGCACATGGAATCTAGTTTCGTTATGTAACTATTTATAGTATAGTAAATATTTATATCTATTTTTTTACTGAGGATTTGCACCATGTTTATTTGGACTTTATTTGGACTGACACATTATTTATTATTTTCTTATTTTTTTATTTGTTCATTGTAAGTGGTGTTGTTTATAGTAACTGAAAATATATTATTTGGAAAAAGTCAAATTTGCTTCACTGTTCTATTATTTTGTAACATTTGTAACATACCGTATACCGCGAAACCGTCAAACCGTGGTATTGTTTTAGACGATTATCATACCTTAAAAATTTATACCGTTACAACCCTACAGGTAGTGTATATTAAAAACATCTTAAGCGTTACTACATTAAGAGAGAAAACAATTTATCATCAACTGCATATCTTAAACTTTTTTTGAAATGCAAAATGCATCTGCAATCATGCTCATACATGCATTGTGAATACAGTATGCACATACATACTAGCATATGTGGTTTACGAGGACTCTCCATATGTGTAACTTATTTTATACTATAAAAACCCCTCTATTATTTGGCCCTACACTCAAACCCATTCCTCAACAGAAACCTGTGTCAAATTGAATGTCAAAAGTCCCCATTAAGTATGATTTTTTCCCATTTGGAATTACGAGGACATAAGACATATCCTCATAAACCACCTAAACATTGTCATACCTATGTCACCACACTAAAATTTACTTCACAGATGATTTTGCAGGTATGAATAATATGCAAATTGTGATGCAGTCCGCGCTCACAGGAAGTCTCAGCCTCATGATGGACAGATGGTAAAGGGTTGAGCCCTGAGTCTGATCAGGTCCCCCACTATGAGGTCATCACACCTGCCACTGCGATAATGTCATCAGCAGGGGACAAACCCCACCGGAGCCATTATACCAACCTCTCTCCATCTGCTTTGCTAGAATGAGCTGCGCCACACAAACCACACATGCAAAGACAAAGAAATATCACAAAGCCACACCGAACGGCATGCACCCGCTTGTTTTTCTTCCGTGAGAAGCAACGTGATTCCCTCTTGGGATGCAAGCTGTCGACTTTGTTAGTTTAGCTGCTGTTTTACGACGTTTGGGCTGCGGAGATGCACACATACAGTACACACACACACAAACACACACACACACCTGTGGAGCTAGTGATTGTGCTGTCATTCGCTGTGTGCATGCAAAGGTTAGCAAATGCTGTGTGTAAATATATAAACAGCCATGAAATTTGCTTAGGTTCAGATGAACATCTGAGAGACGGAAGCAATTATAGTCATGACTGACAGAACTTCTACAATTAGCATATAAAATGCAAGTAAAAAAATATGTTGCTCACTTTTTCAGTTGAGTCAAGGGCTAGACGATATTGCAAATAAAATGATCACGATATCATGTTTTATATCATTCTGTATCGAAAATAACTGAATATTTTTTAACAATCCATTTAGGAATACTATTCTTTTATTTTATTTAATCACTTTGTTTTAGTTTACCAACATTACTAAGGCTAATAGTTTTAATAGTCAAAAACAAAAAATATTTAAACAAAATCTCTCTTATCTTTGTAATTAAATAAACAGAAGTGTTAAAGAGACTCAAACTTGATGAATAAAATGCTACAAAGTGTGTACAATGGTAAACACTGAACAATCAAAGCAAACTGTAAGGTGTCAATAATAATAATACAGTAAACTTCAAACTCTGTCAACAGAACAAATTATTATAATAAAATCTGGGCTTTCAAGTAAAGAAACCGACCATCATTATTCAAATACATATTTCAACAACACAAATCGTGAAGTGGGTTGACTACATTAACCCTATGGTAAATAATCTTTCAGATGGGGAGCTAGTGGCTGGGATGAACAAGAAAAGGAACCAAATAGCCACTTTGCATCCTTCCATCGTTTTTTATTTACGATCTTCTCACTGCTGCTAGCCACCGCACTTATTTTCGTGCGAGTTGTTATTCTGACCTGAAATGACAAGCGCGAGCATGTGGTTTCCTTTACCATTTTCAATGCGTTTTGCACTCGCGCTCCCCTGGTGTCTCTCGTCAACCGTTTTCTCAGAGGATGACAAACGGACAAACCATTGCTGCAGCTCCGATGCAAGTTTATAGAGAAAAGTAATAAGCACTCTAGTGTTTGGGTGCTCTGTGTTTGTCTGAGGTAATTAGTCTACCGGTACTACTGAAATGTGTATAGTCCACACATAAAGTGTGATGCAGTTTGGTAAGTTCTACTTGCATGGATCATGGTGCACTTGAGGCATTCGAAAAAATTGAGATGTTTTCAACTAGGTGAACCTGGAAAATGTGCGTGCTTCACGTGTGTGCTGTTTGCACAACATGTGTGTGTCACTCCCATATGCATGTCATGCAAGTTGCGTGCCTCCATTAAAAATAACAAACTTAAACCCTAAGCTTATTGGCATTTTTTCCAAGGTGCACGCTCAGCAGCCACATTTTAATAAAACTATAGCCTTCATACTAAAACTTCATACTTAACCTTTTTTAAATCGATATCGACAATGGTGTTCGGTCAATAAATACAGATACCAATTTTTCCGCCCAGCACTAGTTGAGCCAATTTAACTTTACAAGTCATTTTAACTTGCATCAATTAAGACATTAAATTATCGCTATTACATATTTTTTTTATTATTATACACTTATATAATTATCATTTTAACTTGATACAATATTGAAATAATTTTGCGAATCCACCAGAGGCCGCTTTTTGAGATCTCGAAGAGTGCCATTCGCGCCTGCTGTTCCTGTTTAAATTCACCATCAGGCTGCAGTTGACTGACTGACTGACGGACCAACCGATGATTTTTACCACGTTATCAGATCTCACCACATCCTCACCCTCTTATTTACTTGTTTATTTAATTTTTTGTCTTTTGTTTTTGTTTTACCTGCTTACTGTAATCATTCTTCGCTAGACGCCGTCATCGCAGTCAACTCCTCTTTGCGTCTCATATTCGCCAACATATGCAGTGAGCCACTGGGAGGTAAGCAGTCAGCTGCTAGCGTGAAAAGAAACAGAAGCCGTCGGTGGCATCATACCGCTCTGCAGCGTTCGTTTCAAAAACGAAATGCAGCCATACATAGCTCTAGCTACATATTTTGTGCTCTCCAGAAATGAATACAGGGGTATGTTTTCACAATGAGCCTTTTGTTTTTTTACATGATTTGTCCCTGTATAATGCAGAATTATCAGTGATTCACAGACTATCCTGCATAAATGAGTAGCATATGGTACTGCATACACGTGGTATGTTTTCAACAGACAATTTTGATGGTAAAATGGTTCTTGTTTCTGAAGGACAACAGAAGGCCAGGAGGTGAGCTGCGCTGAAACCTTTTCATGAAATTGCTCCCTTTCTGAGCTCCAGTTGGATGGTAAAAAAAAAGTTTCAATTTATTGTATTCATTCATTGAAAAAAGTCTTTTAGGGGTATACTATAAAGCTTAAAGCACACAATAACACTAAACTTGTTTCTGGTTTTCTGTTGACACTCTGACTGGGTGAACGTTGCACTGCATTAGGCTTTAAGAGTTTGCTAAAAGGATGTCAATTTCAAATCTTTCAACATTCTAACATTCTAGGCATATGCATTTTGCCAATGTTATGAATTGTGTTTTGCCCGTTTGTTTTAATGACTCTCAAAGTCAAGTTAACTTACGTTTTATAAATCATCAAAGACCCATGTTTTCTTAAAAATCAGCTATAACGTTCTCCTGAAATAAATCTGTAACATAAAGCACCTGCATATGAATTTATTAAAACATGAACTTTCCATTTATGGTACATTAGCAAAAACAGTCAGAAGGACTTTAAAAAGCATTAACCGGTAACCTCAAAACTAATTGGTACAGGAAACCTTTGGTGAAACATACCTTGAGGCAAAAATGTAATCAATTATGAAATACCGTGATTTTAAGTAAAATAATTATGCAGCACCGATACCGATAAAGTACTAAGTTTCAGTACCAATCTACCTACTCGCTAGAAGCTGCACGATTAATCGAAAAAAAGATTGCGATCTCGATTTAACCCCCTAAACGATGTTAATCCAGAATTTCTACGATTCTGCCAGTCATATTTCAAGGTCAGGAAAGAAGCAAAAGTGGCCACACAACTTTTCACGAACATACATTTACATAATTTGCTCAGCAACATAAACACATCCAAATAGTGTTGAAAGAGTCACAAACCTGTGTTTTTAAGGTATAATTTACCCAAAAATGTCATTTCTGTCTTCATGTAATGATGTATTCTTGACTGCGACTGCGGGCCTCTGAATGAAGTCTACTTTAGTAAAGAGAACCTGCATAGGCTGTGAATATCAGGTAATAACGTTGTAAATAACATTCAGTTTGTGGTACAGAGCGATCATTTGGGAGCCGCGTGGGAAGTATGAATCGCACTTAGCAGTAAAAAATGAAACCAAAAGCATGCACATCATTTAAATAATCATATCGCATTTTAGAGTAATGATTACGACAAACATTTAATGTGTTTTACTTTCATAACGAACACACAGTGTTGTGCATGAGAATAAATGTTTAACAGTGTCAAAATAACTACTCTTGCCTACATAATGTTGAATATAATGCAGGATTTTACATCTGATTTTAAGCAGAAAAAATGGTCTAATAATGTTGTCAATGACAGATTACAAGCACATGTCTCAAACAGAATAATTCCTAATCGGAATTATGAATAGTATGTCATCACTTTACTGTGCATTAGTGACCAGGACAAATTTGAAGTCTGTTCAAGTCCACCATTCAAAGACTATTCAAAATTGAGCAGTTTAACCAACAGTAGAGCTACACATAATATTAATATTGTTGTTATTTTACCATATTTTTGAGAAATAAGAATAATAACAGCCTACTCGTATTAACCTTTATTTTACATCTACAGAATCACGAGAAAAACGTGATCTTGATTTAAAAAAAAAAAAATTGCGAATTTAGCTAGAATCGTGCAGCTCTACTACTCGCAATACACTTTACTAACCCACAAGGGTGTTTAAACCTTTGAATCAAAATTCAAAGCAGTCAAGTGTAAGTGAAAATGAAGCTTCAAACGTCACTGATCACGTGATTCTAGCAAAATGAATCAAGCTCCGGCACACACTGCTTCATTGCGAGATGTATCATTTTTTGATACATGTTTCGAGGCCTCGGTGCACAACATCACATCAATACTATAAATGCCTATGTTACAATAATGGCAGATTCAAAACTAATAGTGGATGGCTGCTTCTCACTCAGGGCTGTTTAAGCTAATAAGAAAGAGATTGTCACTAATAGGCGGGGTTTTCCCCCATAGATGACATATAAATAAGGAAGATTGTCAATCAAAGTATTTCTTCAGACTAGGGTTGGGCATCTAAGCTATAATGCCGATCCGATACGCATCTCGATACAAAGAATACGATCCGATATATTAGCGATACATTTGTGACATATTGCAATGCAACACGATACGATTCACACCCATATCACGATACGATGCGATATTTCAGCACTAACTAATTAGATCAAGTTTATGAGATGATGTGAAAGAGGATGCTGTGCCATTAAATGAGTTTGATTATTTATTAACCAAGCAAAACCAAGACTTTTTTACAAACTGGCTCTTCTCTCAGAGCCAGAGTGTCAGTTTACAGTAGAGGGCCATTTTAGAACATATAGCACATATTATTTAAGTATTTTCAAGATAAACAGAATGTATAAGTGCAATATATATTAAAAAATATATATATTTGCACTCTTTCAACATAAATAAATTTAGCATTGCACAACAAGAATTGTGATTTAACTTTTCAACTATGAAAACAAGTTTTACAAAGATACATTTTGCCACTGATTATTCAAAACTTAAGGTCGTGAACTAGCAGTGTTATGCTACGTTGAAACATCACTGTCACTGTAAACAACAGGCTAATAAAAATATAACAAACCAGCAATCTTCTTGCTGTGAGGTGGTCAAACTACCCACTGTGCCACCGTGACACCCAATTATTTTTATCATTATTATTATTAATATTATTATTAAATAAAAATTAACAGGAGGAGGTGTTTAAAACCTTCGTTCTCCGTGACACTAGGCTGAATATCTTTGCAGATAAACAATGCAATAGCATTCGTTATTGGCGTAGAGCGAGCAGAACTGTTGCGCATGGAAAAAAAAACTTGCAATGCTTTTCTCACCACTTTTGGAGCTGGTTGAAGCAGTGCGAAAGCCGGGGATGCAGAAACACTAGAAGATGCTTTCACAACAACACCGTGGCGCCGCTTCAAGTGAGATATCAGATTAGTCGTACTGCCCGCGTATTTTACAGATGCGCGGCACATTTTGCAAATTGCATCTGTCCTGTCATGTCGTCCATCCTTAAATCCATAATGTTGCTTGCCATACTTTAGATTTAAAACTCAGTGGGGAATAAAATGTTTGTTTTGCTTCTCGCGCTTTCTGAGGGCGCTCCACTAGCTTCATCCGCAAACCTGATACATTGAGTTGTAGTGTGTGCACATCCGCAAATCCGTTGCTAAGGCTTACTTTATGTAGGTCGATTAAATTATGCGCCAAAAACAGGTTGACAACACTTGTTAATAAATAAAAAATACATTCTATATTAAAAATATAAGCTGTATCTCGGAAAAATCGATGCATCTCGCAAAAACCGATGCATCTCGATTTGCTTCCAAAATTTCATTCATCCTCTGCTGCTCAACCGATGCACTCGCATCGTGCACGCGCATGACCGCGTATCGATACATATCGGTTAATCTTCCCATCCCTACTTCAGACAGTTTGGTTATTAAAAAAAAAAGAAATAATTAATTTTCACACACTGTTGCCACACAACTTTGTTTAAACCCCTTATTAAAGTGAGTTTTGCATAATAGGTGATCTTTAATTCTTAAAGGAGTACAAATAAAGACCCGGAGATCAACAGAATAGATTAAAAATGGTAACTGTTTAACTCTAGGTGACTTGTAAAATGAGCCTATTTCCAAAAAAATTGAAAAGGAAAGAAAGCCAAACAAGTCTGAAATTACACGAGGATGTATTTTGGGAGCAGACTATCCCTTTAAGGTGCTGGCTGCAGCAGATGGAACGAGTTGTTGAATAGTAAACTGAGAAGAGGTTCTAATCCAGGATTTGTCTTTCCCCGCACTCATCTTTCACCATATTTTTCCTTTCCTTTAGCTGCCCCTCACTCCCTTTGTAAGATAAATGAATCAGATGAATGATTAACACACACACACATACACACACTCGTCGCTGATTGTGGTAAATCATGATTACAGTGAGAGAGGCAGTTCCCCCTGATTTTGGCGAGCACTTCTAATGTGAAAAAAAAACGTGAGCGAGGGCAGAGAGAGATAGACGTAAACACAGTGACTACCGCTATAGGACTTGACAGGCTTACACCTCACTCCAATTATCCGTTTTTCCCCCCAGTATCTCTAGCAGTCACACCGTGTTGCCCTTTCTCCTTCCCAGGTAGCTGTGTTTTCCCTCTGTCTTCTACATTCCGCTTTTTCTTGCAGGAAAATAAAACTGCTAATCCCACCGACGTTAAACTTCTGACACAACACAGCTGGTCTTTTCTGCTGTATATTTACCCTCAACTTTTCCTTCAGATCCCTTTCAGTCTGCGTTACTTTTCTTGAGGGAAAATCTACACCGAGCATGTGGCACGCATCCAGTTCCATAACCTCATTTTCCTGGATTTCTGGATTGTGATCCATGAAAAGAGAAATGGCTTTTTTTCCTACTTCCCAATTTTGGAAAAGGGGGAGTCGGAGTCTGCTCAACAGTTCGTGAATGCAGTAATAGTTTCATTAAATGTGGAAAGTGGAGGCAGGGTCAGACGAGGCCTTTATGCACGTCTGTGTGGGACTCGTTCATTTGCTCTTTTAAGGCCAGAGCATGCAGCAAAATTTAACCAATTCACAGACAGGGATGTCAAAGGGTTTAATAAAAAAATGGGTGTTCACATGAAAATGATGATTCTGTTGCTTTCATGTTATTTGCAAAACCACCGTGGATCAGACAATGAGGTATTTTATAGAATAGTTTCCATTGCTATTGATTTTCATCGCATGGTTGAAAACAGAATGGAAGTTAATAGAAACCTATTTCGTAACCAGCATTCTTTAGTGACTTGCTTTTGACTGTCATAATACAGATGCACTGAAAAAAAAAGACTTTTTGATGTAGTAATATCTAATAAAATTACTCTCATAGTTTTTAAATTGTACTATTAAGGGTTGAAGATAACTTGATTTTTTTTAAGTAAATATAATATTTACACATGTTCTTGATGCAATAAACGAAATGAATATTACTATTAATGTTCTTGTAATATTTAAATATAATATAATATTATAATATAACCCGGTAATATTAACTACATTTTTATAATGGATATGTCATAATGGATGTGTAGTTTCCAGCATTCTTTGCAAGGGATTGAATTAAGAAGAGAATTCTTTAAAAATAAAACCAATCTTAGGTGTTTACATTTGAGAAAAGGGTTTTAGAGCTTAATTTTTACTAGTTTGAAGATTAGGAAAAGTTTTGAGCACTTTTTTTTTTTTTTTTTTGAGGTTACCATCTTGCAGAAGAGTAGCACTCATGCTTTGGGTTTTAGCATTTTTATTATCAGCATAAATGTTTGACTTATCACTCAGAAAGCCATAGATGTGCTAACACAGCTCTGAGATCAGTATGCATTTATAAAGTAAATTTGTTCTTGGGTCCAATTTGATAACTATAAAATGAAATAACACTTTTCAATTCAAGAAATGTGTGTCTTTATTAAAATAAGTTACACTAAATGTACTAATTTGTAAGGGTTAAAATAATAAATATAGACTCAAAATTAATGATAATCAATTAACTTTTATTCAATACATTTCGGAGCATTAGGTTAGACATTAAGTAAATTTTGCGTGAAATCGACAAGTTAATTGCTGATATAAGATAGTAAAATTTACTTGTATTTGTTTGTTTTTTTAGGTAAATTTTAAGGTTTATTTTACACATAAAAATAAAAGTAAATAATTAAACAAACAGTAACTACATCTACTGTAACAACCCTACAGACAAAAATGGAATCATCATCATTGAAGTCTGTTTTGAATTAACTAATACATGAATGAATAAAGCGTTAATAAATAACGTGTAGAGTATACAGACAGGCTGTTAAAATAAAACATGGTCTATAAGTCACAATGTTTGAAAAATTGCAGTGAAACGATTTTTATAAAGCAAAACCCAACAGTGCAACTGCTTTGTAACCTATGTAGCCAGACTGGTAAAACCAGTTTCGATATTGAAATATTTCATCAATTGTTTGAGATGATGAGCTTAACACTAGATCTAGCAACTTGACAAACATTAAATTAGGCCCTACAAAAATGGTACAGTGGTGGAAGAGTGTAAAACACAGAAGACTGACAGGTATGGTTTTGCACATGTTTTGCTGGCCAACATTAAGCATATAGTCACTTTGGAATAGAAGTCGAACATATCAGATGCTAAAAATCTGCATTAAATATTCCAAAAGAATAATTTGGCAGAAACATATACCTGATCATTAGTCGATATGCCCATCTTGGCATGGCATTAGTGTTTTTCTAAGTGGATATAAACAACCGAGACAGGAAATGAGATGCCTGTCAAAATACCAGATCTGTCAATTAGGCTTTGCAGTAGGAATGCAGCCTAATAGACCTGTCGCTGTCATGTTGTTAATATTATTAATCTGATCACAAAATCTGTCGAGGACAACAGAAAGGGGAAATGAGGACACCTTCAGTATCTATAATCGACACCACAATATGTGACTACATTTTGTTTTCTTAGAGTCTGTCCATGAAATATTCCAAACTAATGGAGCTCTGAATTATTGAGCAAACAATAAACACAATAAACAACTTGAAGTGAGTGCTTTAATGTAGTACAGCCACAAATAAAATGTCTTTTAAAACTATGACTCAGGCATCTCATCAACACACCAGTTATGGTAAATGTAAACTGGCTACTGTGAAGGTCAATGAGCTGCATTAACAGTAAAATGCAATCGAACGAGAAAATAAAATCCTGCTTATGAGTGAGATTGTGGACAATCTTTCATACCTGTTAGAATTACATTAGATCTGCTGAAGGTTTAGGTGTGGAAATGTTTGACTGACTAAAAAGATTCACTGTTAAAGGGTCTGCAAAAGTTTTAGTAAATCAACCCAAATTCAAGTGTATTCGTGTTTCTCTCAAATGGTTCAGCAGTCAGTAAGAAATAGATGAATTTTACTTGTTGGAATATTATAATTATGGCAATGCTAATATGCAGCAAAAGCATCTTACATTTAAAAAATCTGTTTAAAAATTTTAATTACAGTAATCACAACATTATGGAACTAGCATTTATCCAGACAGCCAAACTCATCTTATGTGGCCTGCAAGAGATGTTGGTATGATCAGCCGATTTGAATGTTATCACTTGATTGAATGGGTGTTATCAGTGGTTAACAGCTGATAGATATGGGCCAGTAGGGGTCTTCCGTGCCTACTGGTAGGCTCAGAAGGTTGTTATCATCCATACTCATGGTAAATATGAACACACACGCTATAGAACACATACGGCTGTGGCCGGAACTTATAAAAGAATATAAAAGTAATAAAATAATTATTTATATTATTTATTACATTTGCCATTAATTGTATGTTATTATCATCTACCCCCACCCCAACCCTAAACCTATTGTCACAGTAATATAAAAACAGATCCGGATCTGAAGTTTTCTCTATTAGTATAGCTGATTAATCCATGTGGATGGATAATAACCGCCTTCAGAGTCAACCAGTAGGTGCAGAAGGCCCCTATTGGCCCATATGTATCAGCTGATAACAGCCATTCAATTGAGTGCTAACATTCGAAGCGGGTGAAATGATCCACACTAAATGCAAATTTAAGTGTTTGTGCGAGTACACTCAAAAAATTGTTGCTGCTTGTTCAAACTATTTGCTTAAAATGAGCTGAAACAACACAGTTCTTGTATTTTCTTTGGAAAATGTATTTAATTGTTTTGTGTTGGATAACACATGTATGTATTCCCAGCGTAGCGTTAGATTGCATTAATAGGGGGAAAGTACTCTTAGGTGTTTTAAGTCAATAAAAAGTCTTGTTAGAGTTTAATCCTCACTTAAATTAAAGATTTAGAAGAGTTTCATTTTTTGACCACCTTTTACCACCTTGAAGAAAAGTAGCACTCATGCTTTAGGTGCTGGCAGCTTCATTATCAACAATATTCACTGTAAAAAATGCTGTGTTCCACACAATTCTGCCATGTTGTCTCAACACAAATTGATTAAGTTAACTTAATTATTTTTACAAATTTAAGTGGATTGAACTTACAACAATTAAGGTAAATCTGCAGGAATTGCGTCGATTGAGCTAATTTTAAATAGATAGTTTTAACAAGCAGCAAAAATATTTTGAGTGTTGTTTGTTACTTCAGTGAGCACAACTGTGCTAATGCATTTCTGAGATCAGTATCAGTCAACTGTAGGCATTATTAAAACTGTTGCAGGTTGACCTTCAATGAATAACAAAAAATGATGGTAACTCAATTGAAAACGATAATTTGTTCAAAATGTGTTTTGTTTGGTGGTTCTATTTAATCTCTAAATAGACGTTAATGTAATTTCAAAAATATTTTAAAATACTAAAATTCAAGTTGATATATCTCAATAAAATTTCAAGGAAATGTTTTCCTTAATTTAATTAAGTTCAATCATCGTCATTTTTGTGTAGATTGCATACAAAGTCAATGCATTGACAATGCAATGAATATGAAGTGGAATATGCAGTGTTTGCCAAAACGTGCAAAATTCACTTCGATTAGTCTGAAGTTTTGAAGTATTTACAGTAAGTGAATTGAACAAAAAACAATTAAGTTTATCCCGCAAAAAAAACAAAAAAAAACTCATAAACTGAGTTGTGTCAGCAAATGTCATTTTTGAGGGTATTAATGTGGGATTCTTAACCTGAAAAATCATTATAAAAGGATTATGTTAAAACATGTATGTATTTGTTACTTTAATACAACTTTAATACTTTGTAAATAAACAAAGGAGCCTACAAAGTGATGCAAATAGATTTGCTATTTAAACACAGTGGCACAGTGGAGTTGTGCTGGTTTAAAAATAGCAACAAATCGCACCAAACATGTCCTACACTTATTGCGCCGGGTGTTTGATAGGGTCCAAAGAGACAATGATATAACATGTTAAGGAGCAGTAATATTTATCCAGTATAACAGTTTTATCTGGCTCTTTGAGGGCAGCCATAATGCTGAAGTGGTCCTCAAGGAAAATGAGTTGGTCACCCTGATTTAGAGTGCTTCAATATCTAAATGAAGTTGACATGACATTCTAGAGAACTGAACATTTTTATGCGACTATTTGACCACCTCAGACTTAACATCACTTAGTTCAAAAAACAGAGCAATCTCATTCAGCATAAGATCCAAGTTCAGCTTTTAATAAACTAAAACTCACACAGAAAATCCTAAAAAGTGAAATGCTTCCACTGTGTTTATCAATTCAAAAGCTTTTGAAAGCTCAATACTCACTGAGAGGTCTTGTGTCCAAAAACATTTCAGTGCCATTTCCTGTATAAACTGAAATATCGAATATTCTTCCCAGTTCCCTGCTCTAATGGAAAACTCAGAGAAGAGGGGGGCAGTGTTTAAAGTCTAGATCCAGTGCCAATGTATTATTCCTTCCAACAAATGAATAAAGAATTATGGATTTGACAGACAGTATAAGAATATAAATATCCAGGCTCATATTGACTATGATCTAAATACAAACCAACAGTGCAAAGAGCCTTCCAAAGATAACGGCTCTTTGTGGTCATTTATGCATACAGTGAGACTTTGTGACCTGCAAGTGTGTATCTTGAGTGCTGCGTGGGAGAGAATGTGTAAAAAGTCTAGGCGGACTCACTTAACAAAAGATATCGTATTCTTTAGGAACTACAGCAAAAGTAACTTACGTCCTGGAGCACAGAAAACTTTTCAAACAAATTTGGACAACAAACTTTGTAATACAATAAGACTCGGTGACTCTTAACTCTTATCCTAAGTGGAAAGTCAAAGAATGTGTTTACGCATGTTCACTTGGTTCTTTTGGTGCAGATAAAAAAAGAAAACAATAGAATTAGCCCTGGTTCACTTTATATTTATGCCATCATATTAAAGGGCACCTATGATAAAAATCATCTTTTGCACGCTGTTTAGACAGAACTGTGTGTAGGTATAGTGTGTCCGCAGTATTTTACCATTAACGTCATTTTGATGTTAAAATAGGATCCAAATCCCTCCCATTTTGAGGCGGTATGTGCAGCTTCATGACGTAGTAGTGCAGCTTTCCTGACCACCAAATTGATTGACAGTATTAACATGTCTTCGTAGTAACGCATATTATAATATCAACAAGAAAGGACGTGTGCAAAGCAACTAGGATTAAAAGATCTGTTCAGCGCTCTGCGATCATCAATCATCATCAAATGTGTTCAAAATGAGTTTAAAACTTTTTTTTAGAACAGTGCATGTTTATAATGAATTACAGCAATTTTACCATCTTTTTCATCACTGCCGCATTCAATCCCAGTTTTTGGACGTTAAATCTGATTTTTTTTGTACATTAACATAACGGATATCCAAGCAGCAGTGGATATTAACAAGTATCCTATGGCATTTGACGTACAAAAACAATGCAAAGTTAAACGTGCATGCTGTGTGTGTATCCGCTGTGTGTGTGAGCTGAACTTTGTAACGACATTGTGTGTGACTCATTGAAAGGCTTGAATTAACTCTGAACAACAAATACATCAAATAATCATTGGGAAAGTTCTTACTGTAGTATTTCACACAAACCTGCTATTTATCTGACAGAGAGGAGGCGGAGATTGAAGCCCACTCTGACAGGCATGTGGGAATGGTAGGCAGGGAAGACAAGCTTTAAAGACACAGGCAACAAAAACAGCTGCATAGTGCTAAGTAAGTTAGTCAATCAGTGGGCTGGTCGGCTGAAGTGTATATCGTGCCCTCTGATGGATTTACACGAGAAGAGGATGCGAGAGACATTTGAGATCAACAAAAAGCATACACAGCGGCCCCTGGTGGATTTGTAAAAACAAAAACTGCCAGCAGACGCACCTCCAGATACGCATTTTACTGTCCCCAGAAATATAGACCGGAGTAAGTATCCGAATGTGTATATTTATTAGTGATGCTCAGGATTTTTGCAGCCAATATGGAGTACCCATTCTTTGTCATGGTGATCGGTCGCTACTGTGTACTGATTCTGATGACTCAAGCTTTGTAATGTATTACACACATTTTTCCTCTAATAAATTAAGGATGCTCGCATCACAGCAGCTCAACACACTAGATATACAAAGGTTACACTTGCAACACTTGCTTGTAACCAGGATACAGTATATAACCCAGGTGCGCACTTATGCTTTCCTCTGCTTGTAAACTCAAAACACTTGAGATCAGTTTATGAGAACAGCCAGACCAGTGAGTACCGATAGAGTCATTAAATGTGATTATCGGCCAATGCCAATCTGATAGCCAATCGATCGGAGCATCCTTAATATTTATAATGGTCTTTATTAATAATTAAAACAAAGTCAGGAATTCTCCCATTGTTGCACATAGACCTGCAACATAGAAACGTGTCAATGGTAATGGTTGAGGATTCTATTTTTCAGAGTCATATCTTTTGAATGTTTTTAGTTTGTCAAGGAATTTTGTTAGAAAATTTGGGGTCCCACTTTATATTAGGTGTCCTTAACTACTATGTACTTGCATCAAAAAATAAATACAATGTACTTACTGTGTTCATAATGTATTTGAGAACACTTGTGGTGCTCTTGAGTTGGGATAGGGGTTGGGTTATGGACAGGTTTGGTAGTGTGGGTAGGTTTAAGGGTGGGTTGATGTGTAGGAAATGGTCAGCAGTGTATTTACAAATGTAATTACAGAAGTTAATTACAGATGTAATTAAATACAGGTTTTTAAGCAAGCATAAGTACACAATGAATACATGTATTTACACAATAAGTACATTGTAACAAACTATTAATTCCTGTGTAAATACATCTTAGTTAAGGCTACTTAATATAAAGTGGAACCAAATTTGGGAACACTTTAGTTTAGGTCACAATTCACAGTATTAACAAATTATTAACTAACACTATTAGCTTAATAAACTACTAATTAGCTGTGTAATAATAGTTAGTAAGGTACAAGTTGGGTTTAGGTGTTAGGTAGGATTTGCAATGCAGAATAAGATCAGATTTTATGACTACTAATGAGCAGTTAATATCTTAATAACAAGCAAGTCACAAGTCAGTAATTAATACCAAGAATTATGACCTAAACTACTGTAAAGTGTTACCAAAAATGTTGTCAGAAAAAAAAAAAAAAAAAGATAATTGCTAAACTGATAATTCCTCAACTTCTATTTTCATCTAAATGCAATGTTAAATTATAATGGCATCTCACATTTGATATGTTAAAAATTTGCATGTAGTAAATGAATCTTTTTTTAATTGCACAAAACAAATTGACACCTTTATGAGGTCTAAAAACAGCTCAAGTAACGATAACAGAAATGATCCACAGAACTTCAGTTCCTTCAGACTGTAGACAGTTACATTTGACACACAGCAAATAGGGCTCAGATTCAAGGAAAGACCACTTTCTTAAAAGCAGACCTTTAAAGAAAACCACTTGCTATCAAAGGCAATAAAAACCTCTTACTATCAAAGTCGACACGGGTGATGGGGAGGTTAGTATCCCAGAATAACTCAGAATAAGCCCAGACTTGAATCCAATTGAAACCCTGTGACCTGGCATGAAAATTGCTACCCACTGATTTAGCAAGAAAAGATCAAGTTTGAGTAAATTTTTTAAAAATATTCCACATTCTAAGGAGGTCACTGTTTAATGGATTTTGCCTGTTCATTTTAGCAGCATTTTAGGCACCTGAAAACAAACATTCAAATTACAATTTTCTAACACTTGCACACGTCATCATATGTCATCAAAACTCTTACTTCATATGAGATCAACGATGGCTACTGCTGTAATTGTTCCAATTGCGTTCTTTTTTTTTTTTTTTGGTATTTATCTATATTTTATCTTCAATAAATCACAGAAGACAACAATATAAGGATATTGTAATGATATGACAATAAGCTCATAACTGTACTGTGCATTTACACTATGGCCATTTTCATCAATGTCAACACAAGAAAACAACATTAACGTTCTACCAGACAGTGTAAAAAAAGATAAATCCCATGAGTGACAGATGTGAAAGTATGTTGTGGGACTACTATACAGGAGTTATGAATTGCAAAATATGTAAATCGTTTCTTTTAAAAGCACGACCGTAAAACACAAACACTGTTATGTATTAAAATATATGTTTGCTTGTTGTAAAAATTCGTAATAATGCTAAAAAATTCTAATGTGTATTGTAAGACTCCTGCCATGCTGCCGTTGTAGCTGGTGAATTTTGGGAAATTTTTGTACCCCTTGTTTTCGAGTGTAGCCCTGGAAAATCTCCATTTCAAGGACTATCTAGCCTTTCCCCTTAAAGCTGATTTATACTTCTGGTTCGAGTGATCGACGTGACCCACGGCGCCTGCAATAATACTTCCGAAAAGCTAGCTGGCAGTAGGTTTTTACATTCCTCTGTGTCGTGTTTCTTCACAGGTGTTTTTTTTTTTTTAATGCTACCTTAAATCTTCACTCTCAGAAGTAATGGTACGCAAGCGGTCACAGGGGTGGTACCTTATCAGAAGGTACAAATTTGTACCTACAAGGACCATATTAATAACTCAAGGGTAAATATTAGTAATTAAAAAGTACAAATATGTTCCTCTTACAAATTTTAGGTACTAATATATAATTTTGAGGTACCAATATGGAGCCCTTAAGTGCAAATGCGTACCTTTTGAAAAAGTACCATCCCAGTGACAGCTTGCGTACCTTTATTTCTGAGAGTGTACAAGAAGTTAAAACTCGCTCATTCAGAGGCGGGAATCGGCGGATGTGCAACAACATTAATCATGAGGTCAACACAAAACAACAGTTTCCATTTAGAGCTACTTCACAGGAATCTACACTTGTAAACACTCGCTCCAAACGCGTTTGCGCATGTCTCTGTTTCCCCATCATACTGGTCACAGCAACCAAGCAGACCAATCCCAGAGCTTGCGCTATGCACCGTTGCGACGTGAAGTTATATTTTTTGACAGGTATGTGTCAACGTCGGCATCAGCCATGGCGAGGGCTATGCGACGGCACAAAGGCTGCACGGAAGCATACGTGTGAGCTTGATGCAGAAGTATAACTCAGCCTTTATCCTTCAGCCTTGGGGCACTACTACCCCTTCACGTGACCTTCATGTGAACGTGCAAAACCAAGGACCAAGGATAAGAAAAAAATGCTAAAGGGTAAAATTGGGATTGGGCTGTACTTGACTGTTGTTTTTCTCCACTCTAACAATAGTGATAGTACCAACTATTGGCCTGGCATATACAATACAGCACTGTAAATACAGCACTAGAAAATATTTTTTAAAAGAGACTGCAGTATATTATATTATATTGCAGTATATATATATACATATATATAAATATACATATATATATATATATATATATATATATATATATATATATATATATACACACACACACATATATATATACACACATATATATATATATATATATATATATACACACACACACACACACACACACATACGCACACACAAGGATTTAATTTATTTTTACTGCTCAGAAAACCTTTTTTCATAATCATCTTCTCAAGTAATGTAAGATAAATAAATATATTTCAGTAAAAAGAATGTGCTCAGGGTTATCAGAAAAATAAGCAATAACTATTATTCTTGAAAGCACTACATATTTTAACATGTCTGAATGGTTACTCCTTCCATGCAGTTATTTGTTTCACAAGCTCACTAGTCATTTATTTTAAGATTAGCTTTTCAGCCTTGTAATTATTTTGTTGGCCACTCTTAATACTGAGAGTCGCCTTTTGAAAATGAATCTTTGAATTGGCGAATATTTTTCAATGAACAGCTCTAATAAGACAGATTAGAATACATCAGTGGCCTAGCTTGATAGATAACAACACCAAACAAGCTGCTTTCATAAAAAGAAATAGTTTGAATACAAAGATCTGTACACTGGATTTATGAGCGACAGGGTTTTATTAAGGCACCATCCAGAACATCACACAACTTGAACTGTGCACAAATAAGAAAACATATAATTCCTTCCAAAACTTAATTAAAATGTATCAATGTTATGTATTTTTCTCACCTAAAGCCCTATGATCTATTTATTAACATGATGGCATCTTTGGATACTAATAAATAACATTTCACACCTTTAGCTAATAAGATACAAAGATCATCTGCATATATACTGTAAGATGAAATGCACAACTACAAATGTTCCCAAGAAAAGCCACAAATATCTCTATTGCACTCTGGAAAATTAAAAATATGCAGAAATGACGCATAAAACCTGGCACTGTTTAATTCATGTAAAATCTGCAGCTATTCAGTAACATAATCCTTTAATTGCTTTGATTTATGTGAAAGCTCCTTTTTGGAGTACCAACAAAAAGGGTCTTTACTAATCTACCATTTAACACATGCGCGCACACACTCATACAGACCTTGCAGACACCATGAAGTGGGTTTTCATTTCATGAATGCAGGATAAATACATAAAGGCAACTTTAGCATAGGCCACATCCACAGGAAACAGTTCTACATATGTTTGGACTAATGGGTAAAAAACGCTACACTTATTTAAAGCCAAAAATCTGATTAATAAAAGTTGGATGTGGTCCAAAGTGATATTTGAAATCTGCTTTATTTAATTCGGGAGAAATAAATATCCATACATCGTACAACAGATCAGCCAAATTGATTTTAAAATGCAGAACTCATTAGCATACATTACCATTAGCATGCATGTGTGTGGAAATGGAGACAGTGGGCAGTGGATAAAGCGAGCCGCTGGTAGAGCTTAACTTCAGTCTAAGGAATTCTGAGTGTGTGTTTGTGTGTGTGCGTGTGTGTGAAAAGCAGCCCATGAGAAGTTTAGAAGTAAAGAGGATTAGTTCCGAGTTGGAATTTCAGAGGACGAATTGGGAATTGGTGGGAGAGGAACTGGGAATTTAATAAAGAAAAGAATCTGAGAAGTGCTGCTTCATGACAATAGAGATTACACATGCAGTCGCTGGCGTACACATTCGCTGCTGGTGTGCGGCAGAGAAGTTTCATTGGTTGTTTTTAGATCAATGCAAATTCATGCTCCAGTTTCATGAGGTTTACATGAAGTTATAAAAGACACCATTTACTTTACTCTGTCAATAAGAAACCAATACTATTCTTTGACTAAAAATAATCAGTTCTTTGATCTTAATATATTGGACACCATCTGTAGGCCGTTTAAAACATGATAGATATGCATTTTGCAATCAATCAAAGTGGAGAATACAAATAAGTTCCATAAAATGTAGTAGTGCCTCCGACTGTGTTTTGACCTGGACCAAATGATCCTCTTTCGAGAAGGAAGCTTGTCCTGCTTCAGGCCATTGATAAGCCACTCATTTATAGTGGCTAAACTGAAGCTCTACTTTCCTGATTTGTTTGGCCAGAGGAGATCTGCTCCCCCTGCTAAGCCTGTTTTTTCTCCCATTTTGTTAACTGAAGGAGTTTGGGTTGCTTGCCACTGTTACTATTTGCTAAGTTGGGATATTTAGAGCTGGTCTATACTTCACTGTATGGATTGAATCACATCCTTCAGCATTGACATTCTTATTAAACTGAATTATCACTGTATGGACTCAAACTTAAAAACTGTAGAGCACAAGTGTCAAATCCAGTTCTTGGAAGGCCACAACACAGCAGAGTTTAGTTCCAACCCTTCTTCAACATATTTACCTGTAGGTTTCAAACAAGCCTGAAGGACTCAATTAGTTTGATCAAGTGTGTTTAATTAAGATTGAAACTAAATTGTGCAGAGCTGCGGCTAGCCAGGAACTGGTAAACTAAAATTTACCAACAAAAATCCTTGATATATCATGACAAAAAAAGTATATATATATATATATATATATATATATATATATATATATATATATATATATATATATATATATATATATATATATATATATATATATATATATAAATATATATATATATATATATATATATATATATATATATATATATAAATATATATATATATATATATATATATATATATATATATATATATATATATATATATATATAAGGTGTAACGATATGCGTATTCGTATTAAACCGTTCAGTATGAGACTTTCGCTACGCATTACAAACCAAATGATTCAATTCAGACTAACATCTAAAAAGATAGAAGGGAGTAAGTACAAATTATAATGTTTTCAGTGCAACAACGCTCAACATGGCATCCCAAATGACGTGGCAGACAACATGTTGCCTTCCCCGCTGTCATCTTAAAGAGTAGACCATCGCTTTTGAACTCAGAATATAACTTTATTAAAGCATGCACTCATTAGCAATCTTGCTAGCTTCTGTGTCAGCCTGGCTCGTGCTGGCTCCGTCCCCGTTGCCGCAGCAACCCTAACTCGCAAAATGGCTAGCAACGTTAAAGTAATCCCAGACATCCCAAGTCTCATGGAAGCTTCAGGAGACTCCTGGATGCCTGCAAACGAATGATAATCGAATGATAAACGAATGATATATCGGTTCCCTTCCCGCCCCCACCCCCCACCGGTCCTTAATTACGTCGCACATCCCTCTCCACCACATCGATCCCAGCTCTTCAGGTACGTTGGGCACAACTCACCCCCGCCGCTCAGGTACATTGCACGCACATGCCCACACCGCTCTTCGGATACGTCAGGCACCATCAATGCTACCAAGAGAGTGGTGGAAAAACAACATCCGAGAGATCTTAATCGATAGTGAAAATGTCGGGTTTTAAGAAAATGTTAAATGTAATGGAGCCCTGTTACATTATTCCTTCATAAGCCCATTTCAGTCAGATGATTTGTGCTTTCAGATCCGTTGTAATGGCAGGTAACAGTCAAATCAAGCAGATCTGTGCTGTCTGAGGAAAAGGTGGACACTCATCTTTCTGAAAATAAAAAAATAATTCAAAGTTTATTAAAACTGAGTTCCATATACAAACTAAATTGTTCTTTTCTTTTTATTTGTTTAACTGCTACAATATTATATTTATTTTTTATAGGAAGCTTTTTGGTTTTGAGTATAAAGAAGAACTTGTTTTATTTGCTGCTAAGCAAAAACCCGGAAGCTCTATCAGTTTAAAGTTAAAGAAAAAAAAAAAAAACAGGATCATACTTTTATGATGTTAGTTTTAATACATCAAAAAATTAAATCAGAGAAATCTTCTGGATTTTTCTTTTTTTGCTGTATCGAAAACGTACCGAACTGTGACACCACTGTATCGTGTTGAACTGAACTGTGATTTTTGTGAACCGTTACACCCCTAATATATATAGCTGTGCATGTGCACCATTAAGATTTGGCTTTCTTAATTTCTGCTATGCATAGACCATATTTAGGGTACAGTGAAACAATTGCTGAAGTTAGTGACTCCTTATATTTTCTCAAACATCAGATGTCAACTACATGAATACATACATTTTTTTTTTCCAAAAGAGTGTTTTACTAAAATAAAATCTGTCAACAACCCATGTGTATGAATAAAAAAAGCGCAGCACAACCACCAAACATTTTGGAAAACTTTGTCAAAGTATATATCTATAAAATAATAATAATAATAATAATAATAACAAAAAGATCAAAAGCATCAATGTGAAATTCTTCAAGCAGGCACGGCCTCACTTGTGCCCTCTGGGAAAACGCCCTGACACATATACACACACGTAAAGAGCTGCCACCTGCTACATTTGCTACCACTTCTGTTAAAATCGAGTTTTAGAAAGTATCCGATTTCCCTCAGTGTGAAAACGCCGAGTTATCTGTAGGGTGTGTGTGAGCACATTCACTCGGCGTGTCAGTCTGTGAGAGTGTTTGTGCGGCTCGCTGACCACAGACAGATACATGATATCTATCCGGACGCTTCCAGTCAGAACTCAAGCAGACAACTGCTGACACTTGACACGTCCACATCCACGCCCACATACATTAGAGCCATATGATACCACAGGACTCATGCCAACCTGATTAACAGAGATCCATTTCCCTCGCAGCTGTGGCCACCTGTAAACTAGCAACTGTCGACACTGTCGCTGGATAAACTGATGAGTCTCCATGTGTGAGTGAGAGGGACAAAGAGAAAGAGAGAGAGAGAGTGGTTATGCAACAGTTTTCCAGTTTCATTTTTCTTGGCAGGTCAACACAGCCTCTTTTAAACATTAGCTGAAGCCTATTATTAAATGTCCATTTTCACAAACCATATAATATCAGCAGTGATGCTAAATTTAAGCATGGCCGGTGGTTTATGTAGTTCAATAAGCTGTAGCAGCAGTATAAAGGTTATTTGTACAGAATTTTAGTCAAATTTTAAATTTTAGCCAGTTTTTTGGGTCCTATAAAAGCAAAAAAAAAAAATACATATATTCTAATTTTAAATTAAATTTTTTGGATAAATTAAAATGAAATCAATGTTTTATTATTATTATTATTATTATTATTGTGCCAATATTATCACTGTCATGACTGCTGGCAATTCTCTGTAAACCTAAAAGACTAGCTCCACCCTTTGGTACAGTTTTGCTGTGCTAGATACCATTTGGAAAGGGTGCTAAAAAGTAGTACAGTACAGTTCGCTTTTTTGGTACCTTTAACAGTGGTAACAGAAATAAATGTATATCATACTGTACTGTACCAAACTACTTTATTTATACAATTAAACCAAACCAATCTGTTCTGCTCCAGTTGCTCTGGCAAAAGATCAGATTTAACCTTGGGTGTGACCTGGGTGCAAATTGGGGGGTGGGTTGACCAATCTAATTAATCCTAGATCCCCGAAGGATGGTGGAGGATCTGGTGAATAGTATTCACCGGTCTGTATAAGAAATGATAATATAAAAAAAAGAAAAAATTGGTAAATAAATAACAATAATAAATACATTCGACCCACTATAAACCATTAATGGTTCATACCATTGCTAAAGTGTGATAAATCAGGTGCATCCAAAGACTTTAGAATACACAAGACATGTCACTCATATATTTTTGAATGGGGAAAAGTGTAACTGTCAATAAGGCGAATAAAGCCCCTCCTCCAGGAGCCAATCATTGATCGCTATATGGTGAAGAAAGCCCGCCTTGTAGTACAGGAGCCAATCATCAATCACTATATACTCAGGGGGAGGGGCTTGGACTATGCGTGAGTTTCTGCAGATTTTGTGAGATTTGCATGTTTATAAATAAAATTAAAAAGACAGTTGTTGTATAATTTTATTGATGTTTCCTAATATGAAATGTAATCAGTTTTGGAGAATTTAATGTTTCCCCATTTAGAGAGAATGCTCAAGCATAATGCCCAAGAGGCATTTCAAAGATGGTCACCAAGTGAAATGCCTGTCATTAAAGGGAATTTGGGTGTATCCAGCCTACAAATACAGGCACTGCATGTAAATTAGGTGTCTGCATTCACATATAGCCTAAAAGTAAAGTTAACTTTTTTCTGAGTTTTGCATCAAAATATTCCAAACACAGCTGTTTGACACTATTCTCTGCACCTACCGAGTCATTAAAGGAACACAGACAAACACATTTCATTTTTTTTTTTATTTGGCAAATCAAATTTTATTTTTTATTTTTATTTCAAAAAAAAAAAACAGTCCTTCATTTTCACACCCAATACCTCAGTTCGTCACATCATCGGCATGAATAAAATGGTCCTGAATGAAAGTCAAAGTGCCGAACTGCAGTTAAAGTCGAAAAATTTAAAATGAAACTACATGAAATTACATAAAACTCCAGAGGAAATGTGGAAAACGAAGTGACGCAGTGACTGTAACGATTTATGCAATATAACCATAGACTGTAAAAGACACCATAGACCCATAGCTTTCTGAAGAGTGCAAATAAAGCTACAAGTAGGCGTGGCCAACCATCAACATTTTGTCCGGGTACCATCGCACCCACCGGGGGTGACCAAATAAGGCCAAAGAGGTGGAGTGTTAGTGTAGCTACAAATGCCTGCTAGCTTTTTGCTTAGACAGACTTTTCTTTGAGAGAAACACTTAATACTTCAATACCTGCGACTCGTTTGTGCTCTGAACACATGTGCTTGGTTGTACACTATAACAATAAAGTGTTTTAAAAACACTGTTGTAATACATTGAGCCACTGAACATTGTTCTTATGATGTTTTTCTACAGGATGAAAACGCAAATTACTTCCAAACACTTAAAATATAGTCTGTGTTAGTAAATGCAAGGCTATTGATGAAATCCAGGCATAACACTGTATGACAACGTTTCAGATGACTGTTCTATAGCCTACAGCTAATCAGTCTGTCAGATTCTGGAGTGCATTACAGGTCTAAAGAAAAATATAAATGATAAATGATCTCAAATAAAACATTTATAGAGAGGGTGTATAAGTATATGCTTTCACTCACCTGGTAAATGGAGGACACATGAATGGTTTGTGAGCACAATTAAGTGCACATAGCATGCTATAGTATATGATAATTGTAGGAAATAATTCTGAAAGGCGATTGAATGTGTAAAGAAAGATTAAACAAAACAAAAATATGATGAATATGCCGAGTTCAGCGGTTAATCAGTCGGAATCAGCCGAGGTGAAGTGACAGCAAGACCTAGCTGTCATTCAAGTAGCCACGCCCTTAATTATGCAGACTTAATATAAACGAAACAAATGAGCAGGGCCAGATGGAATCTGCGGATGTTTTTTCTATTTCTGCGGATCTGCGGATTTCTGCTGAATTATTTTGGAAGTATCCAGCGGAGTATCATAACTAAAACCTTAATGTATTAAATAAAAAGTAATAAATTACTGAATAAAAACTGAATAAATTCAGATTTACACATTTACTCAAGTAAATAAACAGAATTAATAATGGGCTAAAACTCTGCAGAAATCTGCGGAATTCTGCGGAAGATCTGCAGAATTCTGCGCGCGTAGATTCCGTGTGGGATTCCTCACAGTGGTCATGAAGGGTAATATCAGCTGTATGCACCAAAACCATCTTTTGTACCAGACAGTAAACATGTCTTTATCAGCTGTAAAATTGGCCCATTTAGCACTGCACTCAGACACCATCTGGATTTCCTCGAGCCAGCCCCTAAAGGCGAGTCAATGAATTGCAGTTTCAGTTACTTTCGTATTGGCTTACCGAAGGAGAGCAGGAGGTTGCCGCTTGAATATAACATGTAAACAGGGATCATGATCATTATATTATTGTCTTATTCAGCATAAAGGAAATAAATAGATTACAGATATCCATATAAACTTAGTCATTGTTTTTAGCAGCATCAAATGACCCTTTTGTGAAAAACATGTATTCTTTGTGTTCAGAGTACCAAAAATGCAATTATAAACAAATAACTGTTTGATATAATACAATTAAATGTATTTTTTTTTTCTTCTGACGTCTCAGTTCACCCTCTGTTTACCCTCAACACTCATGCCCTTCTCATCTCCTGCACTCTGTTGCAGATAACCCAGTGTCCGTCCATTCTCCTTCGCTTGTAAACCGCAGCCTAAGTACACTGATAGTGTCTAACAAAAACTCGCACACGTACGCTCTATCTCTCTCTCTCCACCGAACTCATACAGGCGGCTCATTTATCTCAATGAAGACTGATAACAAGCCTCTCTCCTATCACACCAATCCCCTCTCTCTCCCTCTCTCTTTTTTCGTTTGCTCATTCTTCCATATCTCATTCAGGTTAAGTGGTGGGAGTCTGGATGCTGAGAATACGCCTCTCTTCTGCACTTCTCTCGCTTTCTCTTTATCTCTCTCCTTTACTTCTCTGAATCAATGACTCTCTCCAGGTGGATTGTGAAGGTCTTAAAGCGATAGTTCATTCACAAATGATGATTCTGTTGTCAAGCTGTTCCGAATGCTTCCGTGGATCATAATGGGATATGTTTGAACAATGGGTAACATTTTCAACATGGTCTCAAAGGAAACTGTGACTGTTTTAGGTTTTGGCGAATTAGCTGCTAATTTGTATGAATTTATACAATCTCATTTATATGTTTTTTTTTTTTTTTTTAATTAAGCATAAAAGTGTGCCCCAAAACATTTGATAAAGTGCTAAATAGAAGGCATGCACGATATATCGGCAGCCATATCGTTATCGGCCGATAAATAGGCAAGGCAAGGCAAGTTTATTTATATAGCACATTTCATACACAGTGGCAATTCAAAGTGCTTTACATAAACAGGAATAAAAAAGTTTAGGAACATAAAATGCAGACAATAAAAATTATTAAAAACAGATAAAAACAAATTAAAATGAGTTAAAATAGGTTATAAAAGAATGAAAAAGAAAACGAAAAACATAATAGTGCAATCTGTCGGACGCAGCACAGTGCTCATTCAGTAAAGGTACAGCTAAACAGATGTGTTTTCAGTCTTGATTTGAATGTGCCTAATGTTGGAACACATCTGATCATTTCTGGAAGCTGATTCCAGCAGTGAGGAGCATAGTGGCTGAAGGCAGATTCAACCTGCTTTGACTGAACTCTTGGAACTTCTAGTTTATATGATCCTAAAGATCTGAGTGATCTGTTAGGTTTGTATTCAGTGAGCATATCTGTAATGTATTGAGGTCCTTGGCCATTTAGTGATTTATAGACCAGTAATAATACTTTAAAATCTATTCTGAATGTAACTGGCAGCCAGTGTAAAGACCTGATAAATGTTATTTTTAATGTTATCGTTATCGATACGATTTCAAAATTAGGCTGATATGTTTAAGAAAATAGATTATGTAATTGTACAGAACTGCCTGCCTTGCGTATATGTGGGTTGAACTTGTTCAGACTTGTCCAGTGCACTATAACAGAGCTTTCCTCGCGTTGTTTATTCCTTCAAAGTCCGTCCTTTCTTTGTGTGGTATTGCTGTGCATTAATAACTCAGTAAGTAACCATATTCCTTATCATTGTAGACAGGGCTTGACATTAACTTTTTTGATCACCAGCCACTGTGGCTAGTAGTTTTTCAACATTACTAGCCACTCTGCATTTTCACTAGCCACAATTTTGTTGTTGGGAAAATATATTTAATATTCATGAATTTGACTGTCACGCTAAAATGACTTGATTAAAATTTTGGGTTATGTTCACATGCCTCATTCATTTCACTTTTTTGTGTGTCAAACACAAATTTAGCAAATACATTCTTTATAAGCTTTCCATTGAAAAACAACTAGCTGCAAAGAGTGTTTAGGGGTTGTAGCTTTAGGTTGTAGGTTGTAGAGTTTTTAAAGATTACTCTTGTCCTTTTTGGTGTAATCTATTCATATACATTGACGTGGAAAAACAGCGCCTGAATCTTTGTCTGGGCACTAGCTAAAGGAGTTCAGTGATCCTTTAAAACAATGTCTCAGTTTCTTAAGATAGATGCAATGTAGAACCTCTCTAATCCAGTGTTCTGATGATGGAGGGGATACATGTTTCCATTTGAGGAGAATTGCGCGCCTGGCGAGCAAGGTGGTAAAGGCAATGATGCGGCGTGTTGAGAAAGAATTTTAAAAATATTAGATCAATAGTTTGTTAATTTTGAACATGACCAAAACATGTGACGGTAATCGGCCGGTGACTGCTTACATCTGTTACAAGCATCACTTCTATCTTGAAATATTCTAGAAAGTTTGGCATTAGTGAAATGGGTCCTATGAAATACTTTACTGTTTTCAGGCATTTTAAGTGAGATTCCACACAATCGTTCTTCATGTTGTCCCAACTCAAATCACTTAAGTTAACTTAAATGAAGTTTATTCATAAACTAATTTCGAGAGGATCATGTGCTTATGATTTATCACGGCCGGTCTCGTATTTGCTAATCATCTTCCAATCATATGAGCCCTAAGCTAATATAAATAACCACAGTTTTCACTCCATTTTATCTTCGTTTGAAAAAAAAAACCCTTGCCTCCCCTATTCTCCTCCTTTACTTCTGATCGGGCGGCACGGCGGCCCAGTGGTATGTTTGTATGTTCTCCCAGTGTCTGCGTGGGTTTTCCCCAGGTCCTCCGGTTTCCTCCCACTATCCAAAGACATTCAACATGCATAACAATCAAGCATTTGTTTAACCCCTTTCGTTCCCTTAGCTACCGCAGCCGGGGAGTTCGGAGATCCACCGAGCTCAGGCTCCCCTCTCGCTCTGCCAACGGGAGGAAGCCCCGGGCTCGAGGATCCCTTGAGCTCGGGGCTCTCTCCCGGGACAGCATGCCAAACAAGCTTTTTATGAATCATCAGCTAAGTGTGAACTCTTGAATTGTTTTAACAAATGTAAGTGGATTGAATTTAAAACAATCAAGTTGTCCCCTCCAAAAATTCAAGAATTGTGTTGATTCAGCTCGTTCTAAAAAGCAGTTTGAAAAAGGAGCAAAAATCATATTTTGTGTGTATCCAAAGAGAGAACACTAACATTTTCAGTTATAGATCATTGTGAATGACATATGAAATAGAGGTATCAATGCATCACTTCACAAGTTAAGAGGTAAATTTTCCCATCATAATTATTCTTCAGCATTTCATAGAATTAAGTTACACAAAGTAGAAAATGTGACAATCATGATGACATCATATTTATTTTTGGATGATCCATCCAAACCTTTAAACAGTTTTTACCAAACCATAACCAAAACACAACCTAATTTGGCAGAAGAAGAAACTAACATCACACGTGTAAACAGTCGAAAACCAAAGCAAAGGAGCATTCTCCTCCACAGTTTTCCATGCTGCAATTCTCTCCATGTCTAACGCAAGAGAACATCACCATCAGTCCAAATAAAATAAAAAAGCTAAAATAGCCTTAAGCTGACATACTTTCATGTGAGAAGAAATCTAAACAGCTCAACTCGAACAGACAAAAAACTGAAAATCAATCAATTAAAGCACAAAAAGTTCATGCATGCCACTTTCTCCTTTCCTGTGGCCTGAGGCGACCAATTACTGCCGGACACATGGCCAACAAATGCCAAATATACAAATCTATACACTCAACACTTCCAGAAATATTTTTTAAATATCCATGGTGAATCAGTGAGGTTATATCGATGTTAAACTGTGTATATATTTATGTCTAAAGAGCTCCTGTAGGCAATGTGGCTCCAATGTGCAAAAACGATTACAACATAAAATTTATAATTCATCAAGTGCCACCTTTGTTAAAAGATGCTGCTTCTTGCAAGTAAACAACAAAACATCACAATTCAGGGATGATTTCAGCAGACACTTCTTTTTTTTTTTTACTTTATTTGTGCATTAGCGTTGTTGTTTTCCATTTTTTCACTCCTACTTTTGGCAAACAAAAGCTTTAGAGAGCATAAATCCACATCTTTCCCAAAAACCTACTTTGGCACAGACATACACAGCCACATAAACCTGCCCTCAGACACCTGTCGGCAAGTGTGCTAATACTCTTAAAAATAAGTCTACCATCACAGCATCTAATTTAGCATTAGCAAAGATTAACCGTCAACTCTAAGCTAAAAGTGCTCCATATATCTCGTAAACTTGAGAGAAGCCAAAACTACATTATAAAATGTGTTTGCCTGAAGATTATCCACTATAGGGAAGCTAAAATTACCCTCCGAGCGTACGTTCTGTAAGGAAAACTCACTTCACAAATTACACATCTTGCTTCCAAGCGAGGCTCTGGTAAAAGAATATAAAGCTTATTTTCTGATAGCATACACTAATACATATACGTTTGGGGAAACAAGATGTTGGCTGTGTAGCAGCTTTTACAATGAATAAGAGAAGACTTCAGAATTGCAATTTTAATTTATTTTTGGCAGAATTAAATTATTGTAATCTGCAAATGATTTGGGGAAAGAAAGATCTAGATGTTTCCTTGCAGTCTCTTTGTTGTCTGCATGCAGGCAAGGGTTATATATATATATATATATATATATATATATATATATATATATATATATATATATATATATATATATATATATATATATATATATATATATATATATATATACATATATATACATACATACATACATAGCTTATATATATATATATATATATATATATATATATATATATATATATATATATATATATATATATATAGATAGATAGATAGATAGATAGATACATACATACATATACATACATACATATTTATATATACACACATGTATATATACACAAACACAAACACAGTTGAATCATAATTATTAGCCCCTCTTTGAATTCTTTTTTTCTATTATAAATATTTCCCAAATGATGTTTCACAGAGCAAGAAAATTTTCACAGTATGTCTGATAATATTTTTTCTTCTGGAGAAACACTTTTTTTTCAGTTTGAATAAAAGCAGTTTTAAATGTTTTAAACACCATTTTAAGGACAAAATTATTAGCCCCATTAATCTATATTTATTTTCGATAGTCTACAGAACAAACTTGCCTAATTACCCTAACCTGCTTAGTTAACCTAAATAACCTAGTTAAGCCTTGAAATGTCACTTTAAGCTGTATAGAAGTGTCTTGAATGATATTTAGTAATATATATATATATATATATATATATATATATATATATATATATATATATATATATATATATATATATATATATATATTAGTTATATATTAGTTATATATAGTTTTAAATAAAACTTTTTTTTACGTTTCAGGCATCTAAAATGCTGCTGTCATGCAAATTAATAGCCTTATTAACATATTTAAAGTATGCATTTTTAATTGAAAATCAAGTTTTTGCATCACTACTCATAAGTCACATAATCCTTCAGAAATTGTTCTAAAATGCTGATTTAGTGCTCAAGAAATACTTTTATTGTTATGAATGTTGAAAACCGGTGCTTTTGTTGTATATCATTTTATGCTTTTTATTCTCAATTCTATAATTAATATAAAATTTGAAAGTTTACTGATAAAAATATTTGACTTTTACAGCCAATTAGTTTTACTACAACTTTTGCTATATTAGAATTGTTTCTACTTTAACTTCTGACCTACTTTTTGCATCCTCGCTGAATAAATGCATTCATTTATTTTGAAATCTAACCTTGTAAATAATTACATATTTTCAACACCTTCAATATCTCAATTAATTGCTCACAATTGTTAGTTTCAAGTTTGACTTTAAATCAGTACTCCTGTGGTGTAGTAGCAAGCGGTGACATTTTTTAACTTGGAATGCAAATCATGTGATATTTGATAATCAAGATCCATCAACAGCTGTACATTTTTCCACTTGTGCGAATGATTTGTAGACAGCATGAACACACCCACAGGCCCACAAACCATTGAGAACATGCAACAATAATGTCAAGTCTAGCATAACGTGTAGACTTGAATGCTGCTGTTGTATTTACCCAATAGCCTTCATAACTGGCACATATTTACAGAAAATGACACTCAGTTGAAAAATACTGTAATATACAGACTGTTACTTCAAAGCACTACTGTATTTATGCATGGAAACTTAAGGTAATGTTAATATTATGCCATTCCTTCAAATCATGTCTTGACACATACAATCAACACTATCTCAACATGTTCTGTACATGGTTTCTCTCTTAAAATATCTACATTTGTAACTTTCAAACTGCAAGAATTGTCCTACCAATCATGTCTTCTTGTTTTTGCTTTGCTTTGTTTTAAAGGAGTTAAGGTAAATAACAGAGATATTGTAATTTTTATCCAGCCATCGCTCAATTACATCAAAATAATACACATATAATGATAGACTTCACAACATCATAGGATAATGTGCACTAGATTGTCTACATTGGCACAAAAATAAAAATGTAAACTTTAGTGCATCTATTTTCTTCTTTTTTTTAAGCATTTATTCATATTTACTGTTATTTGTTTTATTCTAATGCATCCAGGTTTTAAGTTCTTTTTTATCTAGATGATTTAAGGCCAGACAGACAAATTAATAAAGAAAAGATATGAATTAATTTAATATACAGTGCTCAAAAGCAGAAAACATTCTTTTAAAACACAATCCCGTAGCTTGCCGACAAAATGGAAGACTTAACAAAGAAAATATGACATTTTGCCTAAATGCACTGGGTTGAAATATTGGGTGTTGGAACATTTTTGTCCTTAAGGTTGTGGATGTTGCTATTATTAATAAATAATACAAATAAAACAAATAATAATATCAACAGTAATTAAATAAACACACTATTAAAGTGATATTATTGGAAATAAACTTTATAAAAAAGCATCAAACCCAATAAAAAGGGTTCTGTTAAGGACAAAAGGGATTCTGCTATGCTGCTACAAGCCGAAGACCTTCACTTTGGCCTGCTTTCGCACAATTTTTCTCCCAAAGAGTTCATAAAGGAAATCAAAGCAAACAAGCATGGACTAAAAGCAACAAAACTCCAGTACTGATTTTAAAGTGACTCACTTTGTAGAACTAAGAACCGACACTAAAATACAAAAGCATTTTTACCATGAAAACAGCGCTGATCTAAAAATAATACTTACAGTCCGAGTCAAAATTATTAGCCTTGATTTTATGTTTTCTTTTTCAAGTATTTCCCAAATGAGGTTTAACAGAGCAAGGAATTTTTCACAGTATTCCTATAATATTTTTTCTTATTTATTTTGTTTCGGCTACAATAAAAGCAGTTTTAATTTTTTTAAAAGCCATTTTAAGATCAATATTATTATCTTCCTTAAGCATTTTTTCGATTGTCTACATAACAAACCACTGTTATACAATAATTTGCCTAATTGGTTGAGCCTTTAAATGACACTTTAAGCTATAATATAGTGTCTTGAAAAATATCTAGTAACATATTTTACTGTCATGATAATAAAAGATATCAATTATTAACAATTACTTAATAAAGCTGTCATGTTTAGAAAAGTGCTGAAAAAAATCTTTCCGTTAAACAGAAATTGGGGACAAAAATATACCGGGGGGGTGGGGGGGTAATAATTCAGGAGAACTTTAACTGACCATAGAATACACAATGCATACATGTTTAGTTGCCCTAACATACACTTAAACATCTTTGCTGTTTAGTCAAAAGAGACATTCAGACATTCCTGTATGCCTGTGTTCAGATGCGTCTCCATCTGATAACTGGGCCAACCGAGAATGTAAACAAGGTCAAGATCCCACCTTTCCAAAAGAAAACAGGAGGGAAAACACTGTGAACAAGCTGAGTGTGACATTAGGGGAATCATGGATGAGTGAAACTGACTCCTATCTGCATCCTGAAGGGGAAAACGGACTAAACGCTCTCACGTCTTTATTCCTGTATCTTTGTTCCATCCTGTTAGCATATGTGTGTGTTATTTGTGAGCGTGCGCTGGATAATGTATGAAGGTGTGAAGAGATAACTAAAGGAGGAGACACCTGGAGCCATGAACTGGTGCATGAAGAGATGCATGCTATACACGCACACGCATACACACATACACAATAACAGAGAGTAAACCAAGCTTTGTATGATAGCGCATGCAAACATGTATTTCCATGTCACTGCTGAGATAAGATTCTAATGAAACAGACTCGTCTCGTGTGAGAGAGGAACAACTCCATTGATATCACCTGTACCGCATGTCTTTGGACTGTGGGGCAAACCGGAGCACCCGGAGGAAACCCACGCGAACGCAGGGAGAACATGCAAACTCCACACAGAAACACCAACTGGGCTGAGGTTCCAACCAGCGACCTTCTTGCTGTGAGGCAACATCACTACATGCTGTGCCACTGCGTCACCCTAATTTAAGCTAAATATTGTAAAAAATAAATTACAACCTACCAAATTTCAATTACATTTTTCTATTGTTTTGCTTCTCTTGATTTTTCCTCTTTTGTAAATTTGTCTTTAATATTTTTCATTAACATATACATTTAGGTCCACTAGTTTTTGGACCGTTATCGTAAGTTATTATGTTAGAAAAGCTCCAGATTGGACTTTAGTACTGATTAATCTAATGTAGTGTGAGGCAGTGGCGCAGTAGGTAGTGCTGTCGCCTCACAGCAAGAAGGTCGCTGGTTCGAACCTTGGTTGGCGTTTCTGTGTGGAGTTTGCATGTTCTCCCTCCCTTCGCGTGGGTTTCCTCCGGGTGCTCCGGTTTACCCTACAGTCCAAAGACATGCGGTACAGGTGAATTGGGTAGGCTAAATTGTCCGTAGTGTATGAGTGTGTGTGTGTGAATGTATGTGTGGATGTTTCCCAGGGATGGGTTGCGGCTGGAAGGGCATCCGCTGCGTAAAAACTTGCTGGATAAGTTAGCGGTTCACTCCGCTGTGGCGACCCCGGATTAATAAAGGGACTAAGCCAACAAGAAAATAAATGAATGAATAATCTAATGTATATGCACAAATGAGATTTTACAAACTAATTTCGAGAGGAGCACGTGATATGATTGAGCACAACTGGCTGCTCATCTGTAGTCAGTAATAATCCAGTCATAGCAATCCTAGTTTACTATAAATGAATTGTTTTCTCCCTAATACTCTATCTTCATTTTGTAAAATTCCCCCCTTCCACCCCATTTCCTCCTTTTCCTCCCTTTACTCTCGAGAACTACATGATCTCACATCCCCTTATTTGCTTATTGACCGGGCGGAAGACTTGGGCTCAAGTACGTTGGAGCTTAGGGTTCTCTCCCAGCACAGCACGCCAAACCTGCTATAAGCGCTAAGTATATCTGAGTGGAAACTCTTGAAATATAATACTGTATAGCTTCCTATTAAAATAATGAATTTAAAAGATAGATTTATGAGGGGTGTACTTATATATGCCGAGCACTATATAACATATATATATATATATATACAAATTTATAGTACAACATCAAAGGCATCAAGCACATTCTCAGTAAACAAAACTGTTACAAACATTTCCACAAATCACCAACATTACCTACTGAAAGAAAATTGCATGTAAAAAAACTTAATTATGAACTTCTGGATGCAAGAAAATGGAATGAGTCTCCAATATTCTCCAAAGAGCCTATAAACATAAACAAGCAGTCACACACACACACACAAACACACACTCACAAACAAAAGCACCTGGTGGAGAACAGTTTCAATCTCCACCAACATCTGTTCAATGAGCATCATGTCAAAAGAACAAATAAGACTGTGGACCCAAAGACCCTTCACACCCTGCTCAAATACACTCTTTTCTCTCTCAAGACTCATATCAGGATAACACCCAGTCCCAGCAGTTTGTGTGTGTGTGTGTGTGTCTCATCCCGACAGATGATTATGCAGAAGCATCATTCCCAAGACAAATGCTTGCTGTGGGTTTTATTACAGTTATAATGTGTTTTCTCCTCTTAAGCCTTCTTTCTATGCCGTCAGTCTCTTTTCTTTCTTGTCAAGCATCAACTGACTCTCATCCCACACATTTGTGTTCAGCATCGCTAAACATACAGTGCCCTCCACTAATATTGGCACCCTTGGTAGATAAGAGCAAAGAAGACTGGGAAATAAAGTCTTTATAGTTAAACCGTTTGATTTTCTGCTCAAAATATAAACGCAACATGGGTGAGAGTAGAGGCGTCTTTTCTTCAAACCTTTTCAAACAGTTTGTGTTGATGTAGGTGACGCCTGATTGCAGTTTTGGAGTATTTCCGGCCCCAAAAACCCAACTAACTTTTTTAATTCTCCAACTGTGGATTCTTGTACGTTCTTTTGGCCACTCGTCCTTTTCCAAGCTCACTAACTTCCAGATAATTTACCTTTCTTATTAACCACTGAGCCACCATGCCACACAATCTAAAACTATGTTTATCCAAAGAAATGATAAAGCACTGAAAGAGGAAAGTGCAGTGTTTTCCTTTATCTCACTGATATAAATAAATAAATCCAAAGAAGATAACAGATTAAACTGCATCAGTCTAAATTCCCAAGTAAGCAAATAATATGCCAGTAAATAACTGTTAATTTGCTCCAAGCCAAGGCAAATGAATGTTAATAAGTTAGTGTTTATTCATTTGTGCATTGATTCATGTCATGAATATTCATTAAACCCCAATGCCTCGTTTACGCTATTTATCAGTTATTACCACTTTATAATTATTATAAGTGTAAAGAAATGTTTAATGTGTGATAAAGCCTTAAATAATTTTTTTTGTACAATAGAATGTGTTTAATTTGATTTGAGCACTGTACATTTTTACTATGATTTATGGAAGACACTAAAATGTCAACAGTATTCAATTATTCATTCATTCATTTTCTTGTCGGCTTAGTCCCTTTAGTAATCCGGGGTCGCCACAGGGGAATGAACCGCCAACTTATCCAGCACATTTTTTTACACAGCGGATGCCCTTCCAGCCACAACCCATCTCTGGGAAACATCCACACACACACATTCACACACACACTTCACTACCCAATTCACCTGTACCACATGTCTATGGACTGTGGGGGAAACCAGAGCACCTGGTGGAAACCTACGCGAACGCAGGGAGAACATGCAAACTCCACACAGAAACGCCAACTGAGCCGAGAATCGAATCAGCGACCTTCTTGTTGTGAGGCGACAGCACTACCTACTGCGCCACTGCGCAGTATTAATAATACAAGAATATAAAAAATTCAAAACAACTTAATACATTTTGCAAGAAAGAAACACAATATAATAATATTAATACTGTAATGTTTTTGTCTAATCCAGAGATGCCCAAAGAAGGGCTTGCGGGCCAAAGTTGGCCTATGGTAACCTTTGATTTGGCCCACCGTCCTATCTGAAAAGAGGGGGAGAAGAAACGAAAAGGTGGGATGGGAATGTTTGGGTGAATTCCTTAGAGCGAGATTGTGATTTCCAATTTAACGTCACCTTTTGTTTGTTTGTTTGTTTTATTGCTGAGCTGCAAAAAAGCAACCTGAAATTAAAATGTTCAATTAAATGTTGTAAATGTGTAAATACAAATGTGTTGCAAATGGGATTAAGTTTATTCCAGTTTTCTACATTTTCTAGTTACTTTTAAATATTAGTAAATAATATTTATAACATATAATATAATATAAATATAATAAATATTAGCAAATTAAAACTTTCCTCCATGACACCCACGCAACTATCTCTTCCCCCACAATAAAACTCATCCAACCTTCTGTGTGGAGTTTGCATGTTCTCCCCATGTTCACGTGGGTTTCCTCCAGGTTTTCCTCACAAGTCCAAAGACATACGGTACAGGTGAATTGGGTATCTTAAAATTGACCATAGTGTATGAGTGCATGTGTGAATGAGTGTGTATGTGAGTGTGTATGTGTTTCCTAGTGATGGGTTGCAGCTGGAAGGGCATCTGGTGCGTAAAAACATATGCTGGATAAGTTGGTGGTTCAATCCGCTGTGGCTGGACCCCAAAATAATAAAGGGACTAAGCCGAAAAGAAAATGAATGAATAATATAATATATAATTACAATGTATTGAAAGTAATGGACCAAAATTTGAACAACTTGAAAACAGTACAATAATCAAAATGTTGAGTATTTTGTTAAAAAAATTGTAAAATAAACTCTGTCATTAAAACATCAAAATATTTTAATAATATTTAAGATTATTAAAAAAAATATGCATCAGAGAAAAAGTAGATTGCAGCATTTTTATAGGAATACTGTACATTACTTCAACTGTTTTAAATTAAAAAAAAACGTCACATTTAATTCAATGTTATTTGCGATTTGTCTATATTCATTTACTGGAAATTTCTGAGTAATTCATACACCATTTTTATCTAGAGTCATCACAGTCACTAAAAAAACTATTATAATACCCCTGCCAATAGACAATTGGAAATCACTAATCCAATGATATATGATTGCCAACACACCCATACGTTTCATATTCGCTTACTTCATATATCTTTTATTTCTCTTCCATTATAAATGCTCAAAAACACACAATCAAACGTTGCAATTCATCTTGATAGATGTGCTCCCTTTCTCCTTTATCTCTTAAGTGTGTGTGTGTGTGTGTGTGTGCGTGTGCATGTGTGTGTATGTGTGTGTGTGTGTGTGTTTGTCTAAATGAAAGACGTCATTAGTGAAATTCTCTGATTCTTAAGAGGATCTCAGGCTTATGCCTAGTCTCTAATATCGATGTGTGCATCAACCAAAAGTTGCACAATCAACCTCTCAATTCGATGTCTTCATCCACATAAATGCTCATAAATAGCTTCCATCCAGGAGAACGTTGCAGTAAACATACTTAACAAATCGCAAACACATACCCAAACTCAAGTATATAAAACCAAACCAAACATGACAATCACTACATCATCTTGTATGTACCATGATTGAGCTCTTACGTCGAAAGGAGGACAGAGATGTGGCATAAACAAATGAAAGCTATTGTAATTAGTGCGACACTGTAAACACTGTGATTACAATTAGATGCTCTGTAAACAAAGCACTTACCTAATTACTTTACCCAGTCTGCAGGCTCTAGACCAGAAAGGCAAGCAGAGAATAAGCTGCGAAACAGCTGATCTTGGTGGATTAGGTGACAAAATTGTTAATGGAATTTCGGCGGATTAAAATTTGTGAAAAAGTAATTGTGCGGTTTGTGCTGGAAACGTGAATGAGACCTTGCGCGACTTGCGGAGGAGAGGTGTGTAATTGCCTTTAAAAATGAAACATTTCAAAGGAACTGATTATTTTGACTCGGGCACATAATAAACCAGCTAACAAACAGGCACACTGAATTGCTCTGACGTCCGTAGCAAAGCGCTAGCAACTACTTGCAACATTTTAGCATCATGGTTAAGATTTTATCCAAGCACCACTCACATTTGCTTCTAAAAAATGTCATTTTAGTTTTCGTCTTTTCT
The DNA here is from genome assembly GCF_052040795.2 of Danio rerio. Lineage (NCBI taxonomy): Eukaryota > Metazoa > Chordata > Actinopteri > Cypriniformes > Danionidae > Danio > Danio rerio. Next base: position 12,742,632 of record NC_141021.1, read on the forward strand.
CAGAATTTTTCACTTTATATCTCACATTTTTAATTTTAGAAGTTTAGCAATTAGCAAAGTTTAGCAATTAGCTAATTTTAGCAAGAAGTAACGTTTAGCAAATAGCTAATTTAGCAAAGCAAAGAAATTATAAGTTTTTATACCTCACAATTCTGAGAAAAATGTTCGATATTATGCTATAGACTAGATGTTAGAACTGCAAAATGTCAACACAGATTGCAAGAAACAAAGTCAAGACTCAAATTCACAACAATTTTACACCTTGACTTCTCCAAAATAGCTGTAAATGTTTTGTTTTTTTTAGTTTAATAGTTAATTTAATTTTAGTTAATTTAACTAATTTGTAGTAAGGAATAGAGTAGAGCTGCACAATATATTATTTCAGCATTGATATCGCAATGTGCGAATCTGCAATAGTCACATTGCAGGGCGTCAAGCAATTTGGATTGAGTTTAAAGCATCTGGACACAAGAAATTACAAAGTTTGGCACTTTAACAAAGATTGTGTTTAATTATACAATCATACCTACAGTATAGTGTTATTTTACATTTGATTATTACATTTCTGTACCTCAATACTTTTAAAACCTAAATCGTTGTTTATTTAATGTTTTGTCTTTGTTCCACTGTTTTCCTCTGTGAATTAGTTTATTTTATTTTGGATATAAATGTTTATGATGATGTACATTTTAAGCAGATTCAGTCCCCTAACAATATCATCCCATATCATAAAAATGTCATCAAAATATTAGTCATCTTGTGAAATTAAATTGACAATATTAGCAAAACATATATTGAGGAAAAACTAAATATTGCAATGTCAGTTTTTTTAACAATATCATGCAGCCCTAGTGCAGTACAGGTGAATTGGTTAAGCTAAAACTGTTCGAAGTGTATGTGTGAATTAGAATGTATGCGTGTTCCCCAGAGATGGGTTGCAGCTGAAAAGGCATCAGCTGTGTAAAACCTATGCTTGGCAGTTTATTCAGCTGTGGTGAACCCAGATTAATGAAGGGACTAACCCAAAAAGAAAATGAATGAATTAACTAATTAATTAATTTTCTTCAAACATAATTGAACAAAAACATGTTTAATTTCTTTTAAAAAGTAAATATATTTTTAAAAATATGCAAAAATGGTCAAATTTGTCATGCAAACAATAGTACAAAAATAAAACTCCCTATATTTTTTCCTTTCCTACAATTCTGATTTACATCTTGCATTTCTCAAAATTGAGGATAAACATTAATGCATGATTAAAAAAAAATAATAATAAATGCAAAATGATATTGTCCTGTACTTGAAGTAATCTTCTATATGTAATCTTTCGGCAGCTAGCTCTCTGCAACTCACACATGGTCGCCCACTGAAGCCAAGCAGGGCTGAACCCGATCAGTACCTGGATGGGAGACCACATGGGACAGCTAGGTTGCTGCTGGAAGTGGTGTTAGTTGGTGTGGGGCCAGCAGAGGGTCTACGAGTCTTACAAAATGACCCAGTATATTGATGGGGACTCTATACTGCTCAGTGAGCGCCGTCTTTTGGATAAGACATTAAACTGAGGTCTCTGTGGTCATTAAAAATCCCAGGATGTCCTTTGAAAAAGAGTAGTGGTTTAACCCCACCATCCAGGCCAAATTTGCCCACTGGCCTCTGCCCATCATGGGTTCCTAACATGACCTCCACATATCATCAATAGATTCAGCCACAATTAGCTTCTCCTCTCCACCAATAAGTTGCTGTGTGGTGTGTGGTCTGACGCAATATGGCTGTTGTCACATCATCCAGGTGGATGCAGGACATTGGTGGGGGATGAGGAGATTCCCACCATTGTGTAAAGTGCTTTGAGTGTCTAGAAAAGCGCTTTATAAATGTAAAGAATTATTATTAACTTTATTGCATGAATATTTTACTTACCCTCAAGTGGATCCAAACCAATTTCTTCTGTTGAACACAAAAAAAAAAGAAAAAAAATTGAAAATCTTTAACCATTTGCTTCCAGAGTTAAAATAAATAAAAAAAATATTCGGAAGTCATTGGTTACTGTTTTCCAGCTTTCTTCAAAATATCTTCTTTATCAAAATATGTTCAACAGAAGAAAGAAAGTCGAACAGGTTTGGAACAGGTGGAGGATGAGTAAACGATGACAGAATTCTGAGTGTTGTGTGAATAATCTCTTTAATAAGTAAGACCTTATTATAGAGTTTCCAAAACAAGAGGACACACATCATATTTAAACTCTGCCACGTTCACTAAAACAATGTGGTTGGCTGCCATAGCCGAGGGCATCCGATGGTGAAGGGTTTCGCCCAAAATACATCAACTACTGAAAAAATGCTCATTACTAAGTGCTAATTGGCTAGTTTTGATATCAAGGGACTCTACATCCCAAATGAATCTCGCTGACTCCTTTGGGCCACATTCACAGCACCTGTGTGCATTTCCAGATAGCAAATTAATTAGGAGCCAGATCAAAGACATGCATTTTTTAGGGTTTAGTAACAGATGGCAGCACTGTGATCATAGACCTTTTAGCGAAATTGCCAAGAAAAAAAAAAAAGAAGAACACACATTTCAATTAACAAACTTCCTTTTTTTAATTTAACCAGGTTTTGCAACTATTGCAGTTTATGCATCAGTATAAATACAGCATTTGTCATTCAAATATATTTACTGAAACAAAGTATTGAAAAAACAAATTCCCCTTGCCTAAAACAGTCAACTCCAGAGTCCAATAATAATGAGATTGCAGAATTGTTGAGGAAAACCATCGACTTCCAATATTGAGTGAAATTGACATGTTTGAGATTCTCTGTGCTCTCCGGAGAGCTGAACTAGAAGCACGGAGATGTCCTAGTTTGGAAGTTCTCAAAAACAAACAGTTGGAGCGTCTCTGAAAGTTTCCCCCCTCCTCCTCCCCTCTCTCTCCACATGCAGGTCCCTGATTCCACAACCACCATCAAAGCCCTCCTGCACAAACTAGTCTCGAGTTGATGGATGGCACAGGAAACAGAAACAAAATTTAAAAAAAAAAAGTAGTAAAGTACATATATAGAAAATATATAATGACTAGATTTCTCATTTTAATTTAGTTTAACCATATTTAAATTTACATTACATAACTTAAATGTTAAAAAATATTAAATAAAAACTAGACACAGATATTATAAAGATGAAAAAAATAAACAGAAACTAAAAAACTTCTTAATAGATTTTGTTTAATTTACTTAAATTTGTAAAAACGAAGAAGTTAACTTAATTCATGTCCTTGTAGAATATATATATATATATATATATATATATATATATATATATATATATATATATATATATATATATATATATATATATATATTCTACAAGGACATGAATTACATATGTGTGTATATATATACATATATATAAATCACCTTTCTTCCCCATTTTGATGCTCAATTTGAACTGCAGCAGATCGTCTTGACCATGTCTACATGCCTAAATGCATTGAGTAGCTGCCATGTGATTGGCTAATAGGAAATTTTTGCAACGAGCATTTGGACAGGTGTACCTAATAAAGTAGCCGGTGAGTACATTTACACACACACACAGTATATATATATATGTGTGTGTGTATATATATATATATATATATATATATATATATATATATATATATATATATATATATATATATATATATACATATATATATACATATATATATATACACACACATATATATATATATACTGTGTGTGTGTGTAAATGTACTCACCGGCTACTTTATTAGGTACACCTGTCCAAATGCTCGTTGCAAAAATTTATATATATATATTTACACAGTATATATAACCCTTACATAAAACCATAAATTTGATACATATTACTAATATATTAATATTAAAATATTCATTTCCCAGTGATGGGTTGCAGCTGGAAGGGCATCCACTGCATTAAATCATAGTGTAAAAGATATGCTGGATAAGTTGGAGGTTCATTCCACTGTGGCGACCCAAGATTAATAAAGGGACTAAGCCGAAAAGAAAATGAATAAATGATAAAATATTCATAGTAATTTTAATATCAATGTGATATTATCAAACCACAAATTTTTCTTATTACACATAAATAATAATAATAATAATAGTAATAATTATTATTATTTTAAATAACACTGTAACATATTTAATTATATTAAGTACATATTATACATTATTAATATTAACATATTATATTTTGCTTTTAAAAACATTTTCTAAACTGTAAAATCCATTACAATTTCCTAAAAAAAAAATAAAAAAAAAAAACTGTAAAAAAAAAACAGTTAAAAAAAACTACTGATGCCACCTTTGGGAATCAGTATGAATACATGACAAATATCTCCATGGGCATAACTGTATATCCAGAAAAACGCTGGAACTAATAGTTATTTTATTCACACCACAGACCACGAAAGGCATATGAAGCAAATAAAAAAATGGCTGACTGGGCATGTACGTGTGCACCAGTGCGAGCAAACTGTACAATAAATACAAGTCGTACATTTCATTATCAGCCAGCCGCACGCCTCATTTAACAAAAATGCTCTCTTTGCGTGGAAAGAAAACTTGCTTCTGTTGCTCACGCTGAAAGGGGGCAAGAAAACAATAGTTTATGCATGCACTGGGACACTGGGACCCCAGGCGGAAGTCTCAATGAATTAATGACACATGATACACGACTCCAACACTTCCTCGTACTATGCAGCTGCCAATTAATTTAAAGCATAATCATGGAATGCATGTACTAAATTAAAAGCACGTGTGTATGTATGTGTATACAAACCATCAAACGCCACAAATCATCAAGAGCACTCCCAGCCTGAGCATATGGTTAATGCATAAGGTGAAG